>NW_019268587.1:152375-205526 GCF_002738365.1 Cucurbita moschata | reverse complement strand
CCCCCCCCCCCCGAGAAAGCAAACGTAGTCATTAATGCCCTAAGTCGGATGATGGCCCACTCATCGTCCATGATTACTAGAGAGTCACGATAAGTATAGATAACAATGGTGACTAAAGGAGTTTTAGCACAGATGACTCGACTTACAGTTTAACCTACACTTCGACAACGAATTATTGATTCTCAACATGGAGACCCCTTTTAGCCAAAATTTTAGGCCAATTAAGAGAAAGTCCAGTAGACGGTTTCTCCAAATGGACAGATGGCGGTCTATTATGCTAAGAGCAATTATGCATGTCATCGATGGAAGAGTTGAAGAATGAGATATTAACATAGGCCCATAACTCTCAACTTTCTATGCATCTAAGCAATACTAAGATGTATCAAGATCTGAAACAACATTTATGGTATGTAGTATGAAGAAGGATATAGTAGAGTTTGTAAGTGAGTGTGTAGTGTGCCAACAGGAGAAGGCACCTAAACAAAGAATGACAGGATTATTCCAGCACTTTGAGTGTGCCTGAATGGAAGTGGGAGAATATATATATGGACTTCATCGTAGGTCTACTCAGGATATTGAAAGAGTATATAGTGATTTGGGTAATTGTTCATAGACTGGCCAAGTCAGCATTCTCCCTACCTTGCAAGACAACCTATATGATGGATAACTTGGCACAGTTGTACACGAAGGAGATTTTTAAGGTTGCACGAAATTCCAGTGTCCATAGTATCAAATCGAGACCCACGTTTTAGGTTAGTATTTTAGCGTGGTCTTCAAAAAGCGTTGAGTATTCACCTTGACTTCAATCCTATCTTCCACCCACAGACATGTTGTGTGCTTATGTGGTGGATTTTGCAGGTAGTTGGCACTCTAAACTGCATCTTAGGGAGTTCACTACCAACAACTTCCAAGAAACTATTGGAATGATACCATTTGAAGCATTACATGGGAAGTGGTGTAGGTCCCCAATATATTGAGACGAGATAGGTGAATGAGAGTTGTTAGGACCAAAGATAGTTCAAGCTACTAATGAGACCATGAAAAAGATTACATAAAGAATGTGCATGGCTCAAAGTAGACAAAAGAGTTACGTTGAAATAAGGCATGGGAGCTTAGGGGACATGGTATTCTTGAAAGTGACTTCGATAAAGGGCGTTCTAAGGTTCAAACATAAAGGCAAGTTGAGCCCATGCTTCATCGAACCTTTCGAAATCTTAGATCGGATAAGACTAGTGGCATATAGACTAGCCCTAACACCATCTTTTTCAGCGGTGCACAACGTATTACATGTGTTAATGCTTCGCAAGTATATGAATGACCCACCCACATCATTGTTATGAACCGTTAATGTTTATGAACCGTTAATGTAGATGAGGATTTGAGTTATGAAGAGAGGTCAGTAAGGATCATGGCCCGTGAAGTGAAAGCTTTATGCACTAGAGACATCACTTTTAGCAAAGTACCATGGCAAAACTATCAAAGAAGTCAAGTGGGAACGTGAGGATGAGAGGAGGGAGAAATACCTTGAGCTATTCTAGGAATTAGATACTTTCGTGGACAAAAGTATTTCTTAGAGGCGTGTGATGTAACAATAGTTGGTTGTGAAAAAAAATTCAAAAATCTCGTTGGAAACCGCGAGATTTCTAGTGAGGCAGCAGAGTTCTCGTTAGGGAAACCACCCACAGTCCCTCTTGTTAAGCCCCTTACCATTCACTCCCTCAACCACCCAACTTATCAACTATTCTCGCTGTGCAACACATACACACCCGAGGAGAAAGAACCCCAGCAAATATGTTTTGTTTTCCCTTCCTTCCCCTGCAACTTGTCAGTGTCATTGTTGTTACTAATGAAGAGGGAATTCATAGTGGTGGAGATGGTCGATAACAATGTGCAGATGATCGGTAAGCACTTGTTCTTTTTTAAGTTATCCGATTCTAATTTTAAAGGAAGGATGTTAGGTTATTTTCTTTTCTCATAATTACTACTGTGTGTAGATTCCGTAACATCACGACCATAAGACAAGATCACTAGAGCAAATAGCGAGCGAGGAGGTGCACCTTGGTCGTCGTAGAAAAACACAAAAGGCATGGAGGAAGAGAGAGAGAGATCTGGGGAGGAAAAGGAAACACGCACGAAGTCAGGTTAAAGAGAAGAAATTCGCAAGTCAAATTTCGGGTTGGATCCAAACGCAGGTTAGGTGTTGGTCAAGTTCTTATGCGGTCCAAGTTTGAAACGCAGCCCAAACTTCCCCACGATTTAAATGTAGTATTGTATGATGTGATCCACCTTGAGACTGCAGTTGGGCGACTCGAGACCCGCATCTTGACCCATACCCACACGTTATCCTGAGCGTTTGGCTATCTCTTCCTGCCACGTGTAATGTGTGTGATGAACCGTCTCTAGTACGCGGCTTGCGTACGACTCAACACCAAGCAATCGACTCTGTCCAGCTTGGGCCTTGGCTCTGTTAACGAGATTTATGTTTGCCATGATGTTATTCGGGTCCTTCTCTCCATGATTTTCAACAACCTATTAACGAATACTAGCTCGACGAGCCTGGCTCAAGGGGTATACGAGCCTGTTTGGTGAGTCTATGTTCGCGTGCATGGACCGTGTATATAGAAGTACTACACATTCAACTTAACTCCGACTAAAAAGTTATCTAAGGGTGTGCCATGATGTTTTTAAAATGATAGATTCCACTAAATTATAGTAAAAAAAAATAGGGTGGTTACTTAATAGGTTTATTAACAATATTACATATATTATTGTGCATGTGACTATGTAGGGACCAAAAACCTCACAGTATGTAGTCACTCTATTGAAAGTAAATATATTAAAATTAATAAAAAGATCCTTTGATTTTCCATGTGAAAAAATTAATTTAAAAAAAAAGTATTAATTTGAAACCGAATAGAAATCAAGAAATTATGAAAAACTAAAAACCTAACCGATACGAAAATGAAGCGAAAATTAGAAAGGGAAGCCTAGCAGAGAGAGTTTACAAGTGGTGGCCATAAAAGTCACACGTGGCTGAACAATAATAAAAATAAATAAATACAAAGTAACTAAAAATAAACAATAATAATAAAATTTTAAAATAAAAACATAATAGTTTAGTTGGTTAATAGAGCCTTAAAAAAACTATATTCATTTTCTTTCCTTTCATTTTATTTTAACTCACACGAGATCAAGACAGCGCCATGCCCACTCCGACCAATAACCTAGCAGCGGTTTTGACGGCGGCGTTTATTATCACCACCGCGGCGCCCTTTGCCGGAGCGGAGACGCACCATGTCGTCGGCGGCGACAGGGGATGGGACGTGGATTCGAACATTGCGTCTTGGTCGGCCGGTCGAATATTCAGAGTCGGAGATAAGATCTGTAAGATCCATTCGTTTTTCCATTTTTTCTTTTTGTTTTTTAATGCGTTTTTTGGGTGAGAAATTTTGTTTTGGGATTCCCGGTTCATCGGATCGAAATCGGAACCGGGTTTATTAGGAGTAAAAATAAAAAAATAAAAAATAAAAAAGTAATGTTGGGGGTAGGGTTCGCGTACTCTGTGGCACACGGTAACGTGGTGGAGCTGGAAAGGAAGGAGGAATACAAAGCGTGCGATGTAAGCAGGTTCATCAGGGAGTATAGGGACGGCATAGATATCGTGGCCTTAAACGGAGAGGGAATCCGCTACTTCGCGAGTAGCAGAGCGGAGAGGTGCAAGAAGGGCCTCAAACTGCAGGTGCATGTGGAGGCCCAACAACAGAAGGCGGAGACGACAGGAGTTGGATCGAGGGACGACATGTCGGAGGGGGATGGTGAGTCAGCAGCAGTTCCACCATCCCCTTCCACGTCTTCAACGCCCTTCGCCATTTCTTATGTCACTCTCTCCCTTTTGCTGGCTGGCCTTGCCTTTACTTATTGGATCAGCTAAGCCCTCCTTTTTTTTATTTTTATTTTTATTTTTATTTTTTGTTTAATTATGGAACCAATTTGATTTAGATTAAGATTATTAAAGCTTCAGACGTATAATAATATTACGTATAATAATATTACGTATAATAATATTACGTATAATAATTATACGCTCTAAGAAGAAGAAGAGGTACAACTGCACTTGCAACTCCGCATGCAACGCTTGCAACTCCACAGCCTCGCCCATGCACCGCCGCCATCGCACTGCTTAACGCACCTCGACCTTGAACCGCCGCCCCACAGGCACTGCGCCATGCAGCGAAGAGGCGGTGCGCAGGCTGGGCAGTGCAGCGCCATCCTGTCCCTGATGCAGTCCCCGCACAGCTTGGCGTCGGCCGGGCAAGGGGAAGTCAGGCAGATGGCCGTCATAAGAATCACCGCTGCGGTGATTGCTGAGTGAAAGCGTAATGATATGTCCATGTGTGAAACTGGTTTGGATGAGGAAGAATTGGGAGGAAATTAATAGAGATGGAAGGTAGTTGATAGTTGTGGTCTGTATTTATGAGTATTATTCAATGTGGTCAGCCATGCATTTCTTGGTTTCCTCGATTCTTTCTAACACACTAACCCAAAATTTTATATCGATATATATTCTGAACTTTAAAATCAATTTAGATTTAATTTTATAAATAAAAATGTTAGTTTGCGCATTCATACTAATTAAAGTTATAGGTTTTAATAAATTAATTAATTATAATTTTTTAAACAATTTTTTAAATGAACAGCGGGTTAAATTTTGACATAAGCCCATCCAACTCAGAGTTTAAGATAATATTATTGAATACTAAACTTAACTTCTACCAATAGAAATTAACATAAATTTTTCTAACAATCCATTTTAGAGGCTTTGAGATAGCAAATCAGCAAAGTGAGTACCACAAAATAATAAATTGACGGTTACTTCAAATCTCTAAAAAAGTGAAATCTTACTCTTATGTGTTTAGAACGTCCATGTAAAACTGGATTTTTGGATAGCTTAATAGTTAAAGTATTATCACACATTAGCTTTGTTCCTTCTATTTAAGAGAGATCAATCTCTTTAACTATCCTCCTCATCCAAACAGCTTGACATGCACAGGCATTAGCAGCAACAAACTCAACTTTTATGGTTGATAAGATGACTATAGGCTGCTTACGAGAAGACCAAGCTACTACTTCTCCACTCATCATAAACACATAGCCTGAAGTACTCTTGCTATCTTCCATGTCTCCAGTCAGCAAATTCAATTAAATCACTAACTCCTCCCTTTCTATAAAATACACCATAATCTATCCTACCTTTTAAGTACCTTAAAACCCTTTTATTTGCTGCAAAATGTTGTTGTGTTGGATATGTCATAAAACGACTAATCAAACTTACAACAAACATGAGATCAGGACGAGTAGCTTTGAGATACATCAGACTTCCCACTATTTGTTTATATAAAGTTACATCTGTTGGGTTTTATGTCCTAAAACTCATAGTTTGTAAACAAAAAACATATTCTATTTTTAATAAAGTTATTATTGTTGTTTATTCAGTAAAGATTGTTATTGAATAAAGTGAACATAACGATCATTAATCTAAATCCAATAAACTAAAAACACTCTAGCTATAGTATGATTACTTGAACTATATGTAGAGATATAAGAGTGGATCAAGTTCAAGTATATAGTCAAAATGATCTATAGTATAAGGATAAGGCCGAGTACCTTATTTTGGGGACGCTATGGATGCGGCCCACTTTTGTATATGATATAAACAAAGTGATCACTAAATTGTACATGTGGAGACATGTGAGTGGGGGCGTCCTATGCAATGAGTATTGCATAAGATCGAACCATGAAGAAAACCACTCTCACTTTATAATGTCGTTTACTGTTGAGACTGATTTTCTTTTCATTCGATAACCTAGGTAACTCGATTTTAATCCTGAGCTAACCATGAACTCCTGTTTATTCGGAATTATCCTTAGATTTGCATGGGTGAGAGTGGCTCGAGTTTGCCGACTCAATAGGCCTCCCATTTTAGGGGTAAGACTGGGTGAATAGCTGGGGACGTGAGGTGCAAGATGGAATTCACTCCTACCCACTTTTAGGGATAGAAGAGAGGTAGTTCCCTTAAGCACTTACTCCAGGTCTTGAACAAGGGGCTCCACCCTCTCATTGGCCTGAGAGGGATTCGGTTTACTAGCTGGACCACAAACCAATTGTTCATAAGAGGATTAGTGGGACATGAGGAACAAGAAGTAACTTCAAGAGTAAAACGGTAAATTGACTCAGCTCTTGTTATGAATAACCTGTGAAGGATCGACTTACTAATCATGGTTATATCAAATGGACAGAAATATATCTATAGTGAGGGGAGTGCAACTACTAGGCTATAGTAGAGTGTCCTAGTAGTTAACGAATGTTGGTTAACAAGGTTAATGAGTTTAACCGGTTAATCTTGGATCGTTGGAGCCCATGATCTATAAGTCCATTAGGTCCCTCTACTAGCTCATATTGGACTAAACGATAGAACAGTGTGACGAGTGAGTTCAAAGTGTTCGAATTCAAATTAGGGAATATGTACATATATACGATATATTTAACCGCATTTTTGTTTTATTTACGAATTAAACAAGAGAGAATCTAAGATATTTAAATAAGATTTAAATATCTTAATCAATTATGTGTCAAAATTGATTGGGATTGACATTTGAATTAATATTAAATATTAATTAAGTAGTTTAATTAATCATTTAATATTACTTTCATTTGAAATTAATTGTTGAATTAAAATGAAGAAAGTCAAAATGTTGACTTCATTTAATGGAAAAATCCATGTTAGTGGAATTTTGAGGTGTCAACATTTGGTTTAACCAAACTTGCATGTTTGCCAAATAAACCCCACAAGTTTGAGTGGAATTTTGAGTGTCAAAATTTGGTTAACTCAAACATGCATGCTTGCCACATAATCCCAAACATTCGAGTGAAATTTTGAGTGTCAAAATTTGGTGATCTCAAATTTGTATGAACATGCAAACATAACTCTATAAAGAGAGTGATCATGCAACATGAAAGGTCTTCTTGGAAAAAAAAACCTTGAGAAAAACCTCTCACAAACACTCTCTTCATATATATAAAATCTCTCCCATGTTTAGTCACTCACTGGATTCCACAATCCCGTTCTAAGACCGGAGGATAGTGGAGAAGACACTAGTGGTGGTTCAAAACCGGTTCGTGAGGAAAAAGAAATTTGAACTACAAAAGGTTAGTATTCAAACTCATTAAGTTTTAATACTTATGAACATGCTAGTTATTTACTATAATTGATGTTCTAAAACTGCCTAAGATCCAAATTGCTTCCGCATGTGTTATATTAACACCATCAACATCTACTTTTGCACCATTTTCATCTTTGCCAAATTTTTTGTTTGGGAACAATGGGATTACAAATAGAGATGTAATTCTCTATGCCAAAGCGATTTAAAACTTCAGCAACATACTTTCTTTGACATATAAAAATATCATCTAATCTTTGTATTACCTCTATTCCAAGAAAAAATCTCATCTGACCTAAGTAAGTCATATCAAACTCTTTCTTCATGGACCGTTTAAACTCCTCCAATAATTCCTCATCGTATCCGATAAATAAAAGATCATCAACATAAATGCTTACAATAAGACTTTTACCTCCATTCCTCTTGATGAAGAGTGTCGACTCACTGAAACTCCTTTTGAATCCTTCCTTGATGATGTAAGATTCTATTCGACTAAACCAAGTTCTAGGTGCTTGTTTTATTCCGTAGAAAGCCTTTTGGAGTTTGTACACCATCTCTTCACTTCCCTTTTTCTCATAACCTTTTGGTTGTTCAACAAGAATATCTTCTTTTAACTCGCCATATCAAAAAGTTTATTTGACATCTAACTGATAGAGTTTCCAACCTTTTTGGGCGACAAAAGCAATGATTATTCTCACAGTATCCATTATGCCCACAGGTGTGTACACTTCCGTATAATCAATTTCATGCTCTTGTATGTAGCCTTTTACCACCAATCTTGCTTTGTATTTATCAACAAGATTTTTTTCAATGGATTTGATTTCTTCATCCATAGCCAATTCCATTTTGGGCTTTTGACAGCTTCCTCAAAATTCACAGGATCTGAAATCATCAAGAATGCCATATTTTCTTCATCCTCTTCAGATAAGCCTTCACAAAAATTATAGTCTGCTAACCATACAGGTGGATGTCGATTTCTCCCCTCCCTTGTTGTCAAATCTGGTGCAACAGTTACTGAAAAATTGTTTTCAGCGACTGGTTCAATTGTTTCAACAATCGGTTCAGTTGTTTCTTCTATGATTTCCCCTTCCTCGTTTTCAGCAACTGGTTCAATTGTTTCAGCAACCGGTTCAGTCGTTTCCTCTGTGATTTCTCTTCCTTCGATTGTGTTCTTATCAATTTCAATATTTTTCCCCATTCCAATTTTTCGGTTTCTCTCCATTTACCCATTTTTGGAAATGGAGTCCAATGTTACTTGTCTTTCATACATGCCTCACAGGTGGTGTTTGGAGCTACAATTTGCGGCAGACTTTTCACCATGTTTTTGTGTTTCAAGGTGCTCACCATGTTTTTGTGTTTCAAGGTGCACAAGCCTTTGTAGCCGAGATGACCATAACGGTGGTGCCAAAGTGTTGACTGATCCGTATTTGAAACTTGGAGGCATCTTTCTTCATTTGTTGGGGTAGATGGTTTAGTATACAAAATAAACGGTCGATTTGCGCTCATAATTGACTCTGTTACATATACCATTTTTTCTTTTTGTGGATAATAAATGTTACATATACCATTTTTCCTTTTTGTGGATAGTAAATGTTACATATACCATTTTTCCTTTTTGTGGATAATAAATGTTACATATACCATTTTTTCTTTTTGTGGATAATAAATGTTACATATCCCATCTTTAAACAGCACTCTACCTTCCCTGGCACACATATGGTTTGAGCAATCAGAATCTAAGAACCAAGCATCCCTCCTTTTTGCTTCATATCTTTCCATACGAGTCATTAACAACATTTCATCCTCTTTTTCCAGCTCTGCATAATTCAATTTCTTATTCATCTTTGGACATTCATATTGAAAATGACCTAAGTTATGAAACCTATAACATTCAACAGTTGTTTCGTTGAAAGTTGATCTTCCTCTTCTGCGTCCTTTGCCCCTGTAAGTTCCTCTTCCTCTATTACTTATTTTCGTTCGTCCTTCGACTTTTAGAACTTTCTCCTCTCCACTAATGTTGGATCTTCGAAATTTCTGTTCATGCACCACTAATGAACTTTGTAATTCATCAATTGACATGTTATCAGTATCTTTAGATTCCTCAATAGATACTACAATAGTAAATTTTTCCGTCCGGGTACGAATAATTTTTTCTACAATTTTCTTTGTCTGGCATATCTTCTCCATTGCTTCTCATCTTGTTGTTGTTGGCGATTATCATCACTCTTGCAAAATAATCTGTGAAATTTTCATCCTTTTGATCTCTCCAATCTCAAATTCTCTCCTTCATTTAATCTCAAACAATCTTGGCTATGTGACAATTCAAGATTTGTTAAAAAGACAACACGATCAATTGCCTGGAAGAGGTAATGCTTTACTTGGTGATCTTTGAGTCTAGCATCATCAAGGTGCCCTTTGTGCCTCAGTTAGCATTGTTCCTTCCTCTGGTTCTAAGAAACCAATCTCCACCATACTCCATAGACCCTTTGCTCTGAGTAAATTTTTCATCAGCTCACTCCAATGATCACAGTGACCATCGAAGTGAGGGATCTTCGCTAAAGTTTTGTCTTCACTCATACTCTCTATTTGATCACTCAAAAAATTATAACTCTGATACCAATTGTATTGTTAGGTTTTGGCATAACTAAGCCAAAAATATAAACTATTGAAGCTTGACGTGATAATATTATTAATATTTAACTTGCCTTTATAGGTTTACAAATGAGCATAAATAAAAACTAATCACAAATCTGTTAAATAAATGGGAAAATATTTAAACTAAATATCTAAAAATAGTCTTATTTTTTTTACCTAATTAAATTTAATCTTTAACCCATTAGAAAATATTTAAATTAAATACCTAAAAGTACTACTAGTTTTTACCTAATCGAAGATATAAACTAAATACCTATAAATACTGCTATTTTTTACCTAATCAAATTCTTCTTTAAAGCTATTATAAGTTGAGAAATTCAAGGAAGATTGATGCACGATAAATTATGTTCAATTGGTAGAATTATAAATCTGTTGTATGCTACGATAGTAAATTAATACACTTAATAAAAATTCAGAATTTAAATTTAAATTGATAGGGTTCAATTTCAAGGAAGGATTTTAAAATGTACCAAAAAAAAAAAAAGTGTTTTAGAATGAAAAGTTTGGTGGGTGAAGTTAATAACTTCACTTTTACCTTCCTTTCTCTCTCTCTTCTTTTTCTTTCCTGATGTTTTATATTCTTAATTTACTAATTTTTTTCTTTATTTTTATATAAAATTTCTCATATTATTACTAATTATTAATTATTAAAAAAATATTTGTATTCATATTGTAACGGTCATTAATTTAAATATAAGAAAACATACAGAGAAGAGGGAAAAGATACTTCCAAAAGAGAGGAAAAGGAAGATCTCCAAGATCGTTATATATGATACTCTCACTCACATTATAAAAGTGTCCAGTTCTATTCTGACTAGTATCTTGCATAGTCATGCCAACAAGGACGCTGGGCTCCCAAGGGGGATGGAATGTGAGGTCTCACGTCGTTTGGAGAGGAGCATGAAACATTCCGTAGAAGAGTGTGGGAATCTCTTCCTACCAAATGCATTTTAAAACTGTAAGGCTTACGGTGTTACGTAACGAGATAAAGGCCTTAGTTGCAAATGTAGTTGAGAAAGAAAATATTTCTGATCCATATCTTAGATGGGGTATGGATAGAGAAGACGTTGATGACAATGTTTTGAATGTGCTGGAAATGCTTCAACCACACAAAAACCTTCGAGCACTGATGATTCATTATTTTGTAGGTGAACTTCTACCCAATGGTATTTTTGTTGAAAACTTTGTTGAACTACGTCTTTCTAATTGCTACAAATATGAAACTTTATCGATGTTGGGACATTTTTCCAAACTTGAGGTTCTTAAAATTGATGGGTTAAGAGCTCTAAAAATTATTAGAGAGGAATTTTATGGGAATTATCATGATGGTAGAACTTTATTTCCTAAACGGAAAACATTTCATATTTCAAACATGATCCGTTTCGAGCAATGGAAAGAAGTTGCCACTGTGACGAATTGTACAACTTTTCCTCATCTCGAAAGCTTAATCATTGATTCTTGTTTGAGACTAATAAGTATTCCAAACATTTTTGCAACTCATAGCCAGAGGTTGAAAACTAACACGGTTAATGCAAGGTTATTTTCAAGCTTTCAAAGTCCTCCAAAGTTTCAATTTCTACACATTGAATGTTGTATAAGTTTGGTAATGCTACCAAACTGGTTAGAGTTTTATAGCTCACTCGAAGATTTGTGGATCTACTCTCGAAATTATATTTCCTCTCCAGCTTTGCAAAATATCTCAAACTTGTCTTCATTAAGACTCGATAACTTCAATAACTTTCAAGAAGGGCTTGGTGGTATTCATAATTTGAAAAAGTTGACTGTTAAAGGGCCAATAAAGCGTTATGATTGGAGTCGATTCATACCCTTCAATTCACTTGAAAATCTTAAGTTGCATGATAGAGGAGCTAATAGCTTAACACAACTTCCTCGACATTTTGAGCTCCTCATTGCTTTAAGATCGTTGTATATTGAGAGGTTTAATGACATTGAATCTTTGCCAGAATAGTTGGGAAACATTACATCTTTGGAAACATTGGTATTACATTGGTGCATAAATTTGAAAAGGTTGCGCTCGAAAAAAGCCATGTCAAATCTAACTCGATTGAATTATTTGAAAGTGATTAAATATTTCCAGCTTAAAAGTGGTGTTGAACGGAAAAAAGTTTTCTATATATCCATTGTCATTGTATACTAAAACAACTCGCTTATGTTTGTTTCTTTTGTTTGTACTTTTTTTTAATGTGTTCATTAGAGTAAGTAAAATTATAATTATATTCCTATGTACCTTAGCTATTGTATCCAAGAAAAATCAAAGGGAAGTAATATCTTAAACGGTGTCTTGTAGTCTTTCTTAATTTATCTTTATAATCTTTATAAAAATGTGTGTTTCTTAGAGTTGAGTTTAACCTTTCGATATTTGAGTTTAAACTTGCTATCTATGAATAGAGGATATAGCAACTCGAGCTATGTTAACATTCTTAGTAATTTATTAGTTAGTTTATTTATTAAGTTTTTAGAGTATTACAAAATTTAAATTGATATAATTTAAATTTTATTTGTTTACAAGGAAAGAAAAACCCCTGGAATAAATTTATTTAATAATTTTATTAGTCATTTTTTTATTAACTTATAAATATATTATTTAAATTTGAAGGCACGTAAAATTTTAATTTTTCAGATATTAATTGTTCAAATAAACATTTATAGTCCATAAGAAAGTGAAATATAAAAATAGAAAGCGAAGTAAGAGGAAGCAAAACAACAGAGAAGACAGTCCCAAGTAAGCGAGAATCTCGAGAAATGGCTTGATCCTCTATTAAACGTGGTCAATCTTGACAGTCTAGACGTTTAAGTTTACCAATATCATTTGAGGCAGTTACTAGAAGATCATTATTGATTCATGTCTTGATTATCAAAAGGTACATTTGAAATTGTGCATTTTTATAAACTATTCTTCTAGTGAGAATTGAATTACCAAAGGAATATCTTATTTTATCCGCAATCAAATGAAGCGTAGACCGTCTACCATCTTCACCATTGAAACAATGTTTTACCTATTGTTCAAATTTTCCACCTGATTTGTTAAAATATGGATAGCACAAGGGTTTATTCGACTACCCAATGGAAGCAATGTAACGGCGGAGGATATTGAAGCGAGGTATTTTGATATTTTGTTGTCTCATTCCTTGTTTCAAGATGTTGTCAAGGATAAGAGAGGAAAAGTTATATATCGTAAGATGCATGATCTAATATAGGACGTTGCATGTGCTATTTCAAATGATCAAAATTTGAGAAAGCACCTCGTAACGGATGGAAAATCTAAGGTGGTGAAGTTCTTTCGATCTATCAAAGTAGAAGAATAGTTTATTGTTGTGAAAATGTACCTTTTGATAATCAAGACGATCACCAACTTCATCTACTTGCACGTAATAATTATTCGTTATGGGTTCATAACTAAATTGTCAGATTCAATCGGTAATAAATTGAAGCATCTAAGATATCTTGACATTTCAATATTTGGAATAAGTGAGCTTCTAAAATCTGTTGTTTTGCTTTATAAGATGGAGACTTTGAGACTTTGAAGGTTGGAAGGAAAATAATGCTTCCTACAAAATAGAGAAAGTTGCTCATAATTTTATCTTTTTCCTTCACATCAAATTAAGCAAATGTCTAAACATTTAAGTCGAATTTAAGTCGAATGACTCAACTTCAAACGCTTTCTAATTTTGTAGTTGGGTGTGATGACGGATGTAAGATTGAGGAGCTTGGACATTTAAAAGACCTTAAAAGTAAGTTAAACCTTTTATATCTCGAGCAAGTCAAAAGTACACATGAGGCTGTGGCTGTAAATTTAGTAGAGACAAAAAATATTTCTGAACTATATATTGAATGAAGTATTCAAAGAGAAGAATGCGATAATACTGATTTGACTGTGTTGGAAGGGCTTCAATCACACAAAAACCTTCCAGCGTTGATGATTCATAACTTTTCAGGTTTACTTATCCCCAACTGTATTTTTGTTGAAAACTTGGTTAAGCTATGTCTATACAGAGACAAAAGATGTGAAATTTTACCAATGCTCGGACATGTGTCCAAACTTGAGGTTCTTGCAATTTGTTGGTTAAGTGGTGTAAAAAGTATTGGAGACAAATTTATAGAACTTTATTCCTTTAATTGAAAATATTTGAAATTTTGCACATGGAAAGTTTAGACATATGGGAAGAAGTTGCTATTGTCTCGAGTTGCACTACTTTTTCTGGGCTCGAAAATTTAGTGATTCGTTATTGTCTTAAACTAACGAATATTCCAAACATTTTTTCAACTCATAGTCAAAGGTTGAAAGCTAACCATGTTACTGCAAGGTTATTTTCAAGCTTTCGAAGTCTTCCAAAGCTTCAAAATCTAAGCATTCATAGCGGTACAAGTTTGATAAAGCTATCAAATTGGTTAGAATTATGTAGCTCACTCGAAGATTTGTGTATAGGCGACATTGGTGATGATATCTCCCCTCCAAATTTGCAAAATATCCAAAGCTTGTCTTCATTAAGAATTGAAAACTTTCAATTAATACCCTTCGATTCGCTGAAGTTCTTGAGTTGCTGAGACAGGAACTAATAGTTTAACACAACTTCCTCGACAACTGGAGCTTCTCACTGCTTTAAGATGGTTGAATATTGAGAATTTTAATGGAGTTGAATCTTTACCGGAATGGTTGGGAAATGTTACATTTTTAGAGACATTGGAATTATGTTGCTGCACCAATTTGAAATATTTACCCTCAAAAGAAGCAATGTCAAATCTAACTACATTGAGTCGTTTGATGGTGTATGAATGTTTCCAGCTTAAAATTGATAAAAGTGGTGTTGAACGGGAAAAAGTTTCTCATGTACCTAATATCCGTGTATGTTAAAATAACTATTTTATGTTTGTATCTTTTGTTTGTATTTTTTGTTTTAATGTTTTGATTACCCCAAGTAAGATTGTAATAGTTATATTCCATTGTACTTTATCAATTGTATTAATTACTAAGGCTCTAGACATAAGAAAGACGAAGAAAAACACAGAGAACAAACCATAATAATAACATTTAATTTTTTTCATAAGAATGTGAAATTTAAAAATAGAAAGCATTTGTCCATAATAGTTTATTATTTTGAATATTGAATAAATTGTAAATTGATTTTTAAAAAAAAAAAACATTTCTTATGGGAAAGTACTAATGTTTTTATGCTCTCTAGTGGTTGGTTTATTCTTCCATTTAGGTTTGTTTGTTGCTATTATTTGGAGATCCTAACGGCATCGATGATAAATTCATAAGTCTTTGACATTTTCCTTTTCCATGACTGATTAGATTTGCAGTGAGTTGAGCTTAAGTTTAATTTGTAGGATCTCATCCTTGTTATTGCACTTTGAAGGCTCAATGCGATTGTTATCTCCAAAAATTCTTACATGTGTCATCACTTCTTTAAATATGTAGTTGCAAATTAAAAACTCGTTTTCCCTCCATTCGAGTAAATCAATATTTTGAACAAATATTCTATTATTTTTATTATTTTTTTCTCCATTAATGGAAACTTTTCACTTTTGATTCCATCATTAATACCACTAGACTTTGAAGGGAAAAGATGATGAAGGTTTGGGAACACAATATATGGTGAGCTGTCACCCACCCAACAAGAAGTCATCCTCAATCATATGTAAAAGAGAATTCTATTTTTAAAGGGAGCCACGGTCATGGTTACTAAAGAATTCTATTTTTAAAGGGAGCCACGGTCATGATTACTAAGTCTGAACAGTAAAAATAATTCAATGGTTTGACATGTACTTTAGTTTTCTTACCAAATATGATCAAATGTGTCTCGAGTTCAAGTTTTCACAACCTAAAAGTTAAATTTTAGTATTTTCATAATTAGTCGGTTTGTAATCCTTGAAAATTATTGAAAAGTTCATTTGCATTGCGAACCACTAATACGATTAAAGTATTAATTTAAAAAAAAATTCTCATAAAAGTGGCATGTTAGGCCATTCATTTTCTCGGTGGGAACAAATCAACATTTTAAATTAATATTTTAAAGTATTTTGCTGGAATGCACATTTGGGCAATTCCAAATGGTTAAGATAAAAGAGGGTGTAACCCAGTTGTTAGGATAAAAATGTCATCATTTTTTAATATGTTTATACACTTAGATTCTTTTTTTTTTTTTTTCTTTCTTACAAATGATCGCTGATTATTGGTCAAAGTGGGGAGCATTTGGGAGCTACCGGTCGCAGAAGAGGGTCATCTCCAATCTTGTATATTGGAGTTTTTAGTTCATTTAGATTTATATCTCATGCTCTCATTTTCATTTTATAATAAATATTGAATAGTTGTCTTGTTATGAATTTTGAATTGTGTTGGTTTGATTTTAAATTGCATAGAATTTTATGGTTTTTTTTAGTATCAGCCCACATTACTGACTGTGCTTTGACGTCTGCAACATCACAATTGTATTTTTTAAATTATTTTTTAATATGTATGATTTCCTCATTCTTTTAAGTCTATTCTTTTTTAGTGGGTTGAAACTTATATATTGCTTGAAAATATTTTTTAAAAAACTAAGAAAATAAAAAATCTACCAAGAACACAGTTCCTCACACCCAACATAATAAAAGGGTTTGATGGGGTTTCTGTAAGCTTCATTCTAGTTACAAACAAATCCTCTGAAATTGCAAACTTTGAAAATCCAAGATCAGAAACATGGCGGAATTCCTGTGGACCTTTGCTGTACAAGAAGTGCTGAAGAAGACGGTGAAGTTGGCAGCTGAGCAGATCTGCCTGTCATGGGGGTTCATGGATGAACTCTCAAAGCTTAAGGACTCTTTACTCATGGCGCAAGCCATCCTAAGGGACATTGATAGAATGAAGACAGACCTCGAATCCTTGAAGCTATGGGTGAAGAACCTTGAAGATATCGTCTTCGAAGCTGATATTGTACTTGATGAGCTCGCTTATGAAGACGTTCGACGTAAAGTAGAAATCGGGAAAGATCTGAAGGTAAGTAATTTCTTTTCATTCTCCAAAAATCCCCTTGCTTTTCATCTCAAAATGGCAAATCAAATCACAACGGTTACTAAAAAGTTGGATGAGCTAGTTTCTACAAAAAGTCCTCTCGGATGTGTTACTATAACATCCAATGAAGCTGAAATTGATCTTAACCGAACTCGAGAGACAAACTCATTTCCGGATGAAATTGGAGTTATTGGGAGGGAAACAGAAGTATCAAATAGAGTAGAGTGGATAAGCTAGGGAAACAGAAGTATCAAATAGAGTGGATAAGCTAGTTGCTCTTAGGAGTCAGGAAACTCTAGTTGTTTTACCCATGGTTGGTGAGGGTGGATTAGGAAAAACAACTTTGGTGAAGGAGGTTTTCCATCCTGATATGATAAAGGAAGAATTTTGATACATTTATATGGGTATGTGTGTCTCATCCTTTTAAAATCAATAAAATTTTAAGAGCAATCATGGGAACCTTGAATGCTAATGTTGGTGGCTCAGATGAAAGAGAAGTTATTCTTCGGGAGCTAAAAAAATCTATTGAGTGACAAAAAGTATTTTCTTGTACTTGATGATGTTTGGAACGAGGAACCCGTTCTATGGAATGAGTTGAGAGCTTGTTTGCTAAAAATCAATCAAATTGTTGGAAGTGTTATAATTGTGACTACTCGGAGTGATAAAGTTGCAGAAATTATGGAGACAAATTACAAACATCATTTGAGCCGATTACCGGATGATCAATGTTGGTCTTTATTTGAAAAATGTGCATTTGAAAGTGATTTACCAATAATTCTTAAATCATTCGAGGACAGCTTGTTAAAAAATTTGGTGGCATACCATTGGTTGTGAAAGTGTTGGGAGGAATGGTGAAATCATGCAAGAACGATGAGGTATTGCAATCGACTTTGGAAAATTTAGGAAGAATTGAATTACCAAAGGATGATCTTATTCCACAATCAAATTAAGCGTGGACCGTCTATCATCTTCCTCATTGAAACAATGTTTTGCCTACTGTTCCAATTTTCCACCCGACTATTGCTTCTACAAGAAAACACTTGTTCAGATGTGGATAGCACAAGGGTTTATTCAACTACCCAATGGAAGCAATGTAATGATGGAGGATATTGGAGAGAGGTATTTCGATATTTTGTTGTCCCGCTCCTTGTTTCAAGATGTTGTCAAGGACGAAAGAGGAAAAATTAAATATTGTACGATGCATGATCATATATATGAGGTTGCATGTGCTATTTCAAATGATCAAAATTTGAGAGGGGGCCTTATAACAGATGGAAATTCTCACGGTGATGAAGTTCTTTCGATCTGTCGAAGAAGAAGAACAGTTTATTGTTGTGAAAATTTACCATTTGCTAATCAGGATAAGATCACTAACTTCATCTACTTGCGCATTTTAATTATTGATTATGAATTCATAGATGAATTTCCAGATACAATCGTTAAATTGAAGCATTTGAGATATCTTGACATTTCAGAGTGTGACATAATTAAGATCCCAGAATCTATTGTTTTGCTTTACAATTTGCAAACTTTGAAGCTTGGATGGGATGTAGAGCTTCCTACAAAGTTGAGAAAGTTGGTCTAAGGCATTTAGAATTTGATTTGTATGTTATAAATCCTAAGCAAATGCCTAAACATTTAAGTCGAATGACTCAACTTCAAACGCTTTCTGGTTTTATAGCTGGGTGTGATGACGGATGTAAGATTGAGGAGCTTGGACCTTTAAAAGGCCTTAAAGGTAAGTTAAACCTTTTATATCTCGAGCGAGTCAAAAGTAAACATGAGGCCATGGCTGCAAATTTAGTCGAGAAGGAAAATATTTCTGAACTATATTTTGAATGGAGCTCTCGTTAGAAAAGAGACGATTGTGGTGAGAATGATTTGAATGTGTTGGAAGGGCTTCAACCACACAAAAACCTTCAAGCATTGAGGATTCATGACTTTTTAGGATTACGTATGCCCAATGGTATTTTTGTTGGAAACTTGGTTGAGATACATCTATCCAGATGCAAAAGATGTGAAACTTTACCAATGTTTGGACAGTTGTCTAAACTTGAGGTTCTTAAAATTCGTGAGCTAAGTGGTGTAAAAAGTATTGGAGACGAATTTTATGGGAATTATCGGAATAGCATAACTTTATTTCCTAAATTGAAAACGTTTGAAATTTTGCACATTGAGAGTTTAGAGCAATGGAAGAAGTTGATACTCTGACTAATTGTACAACTTTTTCTCATCTCGAAAGTTTAAACATTCATTCTTGTCTCAAGCTAACGAATATTCCAAACACTTTTGCAACTTATGGTCAAAGGTTGGAAGCCGACACTATTAATGCAAGATTATTTTCTAGCTTCCAAAGTCCTCCAAAGCTTCGATTTCTACACATTAAACAATGTAGAAGTTTGATAAAGCTACCAAATTCGTTAGAATTTTGTGGCTCACTCGAAGATGTGTGGATGGCCAACTTTGGTGATGATATTTCCCCTCCAAATCTACAAAATATCCAAAACTTGTCTTCATTAAGAATGGAAAACTTTCATAATTTCCCGGAAGGGCTCAGTGGTATGTATAACCTGAAAAAATTGGTACAATATGCTGGAAGTTCTTGAGTTGCATGACACAGGAACTAATAGTTTAGCAAAACTTCCTCGACAACGTAATCTCCTCACTGCTTTAAGATCGTTACGTATTGATTGTTTTAATGGCATTAAATCTTTGCCAGAATGGTTTGGAAACTTTACATCTATGGAGAAATTGAAATTGTATTGATGCAGACATTTGAAAAACTTGCCCTCAAAAGAAGCCATGTCAAATCTAACTAGATTGTGTGTGTGTATTGAGAGTGTTTGGATGTCCCCCACTTGAAGTTGGTGAAGGTGGTATTGAACGGGAAAAATTTTCTCATGTACTCAATGTGTATCCTAAAATAACAATGATTTCTTTTCTTTGTATTTCCTTCTTTAAATATTTTCATTAGCATGAGTAAAATTATTATAATTATATTCCTTGTACTTTAACAATTGTATTAACTTTACTACGGATTGACTCTTCTAGTTGTGTTTGATATTTTATTTAGTTTGATTTTGAATTTTGGGTATTAATTAGAATGTTACGAAGCGTGAGGAAGAAGATTAAAATACGTGACCTATGAACAAAGATGATACTGCTCTATGTCAACAAGTTTTTAGTAATTTATCTGTTTATCTATGTTTTTATTTATTTATTTATTTATTACTAGGAGATCTTAATCTCATCCATGATAAATCCATAAGTCTTTGACCTTTTCCTTTTCTACGGCTTGGGGTGAGTTGAGTTTTGGGTTTAATTTGCAAGTTCTCTGTCTTTGTTATTGCACTTGTTATCTCGAAATCATCATTTTATTATTTTTTGAAGACTCGAGGCAATCGTTATCTCGAAAAATCTCTCAGTGTGTCATCACCTCTTTGAATATGTGGTTGCAAATTAAAAACTCATTTTCTCTCTATTCCAAAAAAATCAATATTTTAAACCAATATTCTATCCTATAAACCATCTTTTTATTATTTTCTTTTTCTCCATTGGTTCATATATCATAGAGAATTCGATTTTTAGAGGGTGTTACCCATTCGCTATCATAAAAATGCCATCAGATCCTACAAGTACAAGTAGCTTGCTTATTGAATTTGTTTATACTCATCAGATTTTACCTTTTTCTTAAATGATTGCTGATTATTGGTCAAGGTGGGAGAGCAATTGGGAGCTACACGAACATAGAAGAGGGTCATCTTGGACGTTGGTCATGTATATTTAAGTTTTTTGTTCTTTTAGATTTGTATCTCATTCCCTTATTCCCATTGGTAATAAATTTGAACATTTAGTTTGTTATAAATTTTTAATTGTTTCTTAAATATAATGTTGTTTGATGTTAGATTGCATAGAGTTTTATCGTATTTTCTTAGCGTTAGCCCACATCATTTACAGTGTTTTGAAGCTTCGAAAATCGGGTCATGAAAATTGAGTTTTTTTTATAATTATTTTTAATTTGTATGATATATTTATTCTTTAAAATTTTTGAAGTTCTAATATGATACTTATCTATTGCTTGAAAATATTCTTTAAAATCAACGTAGTGAGTGGTGAAATTAATATTTTGTTTGAGTTATGATGAAAATTTGTTTGGAAATCAATTAGCATACCTCATAAAAGTCAACAAAACTAGGTTAGAAAGATGTTCGTGATTCAACTAACAAGCCACTTAAAATTCAACAAACAAAATCGAGTGTCACAACTCATTTGGAGACTTCAAAGTTCGGATCTAGACTAAAAAGAGAAAAACAAGAATTAAATAAAAAAAATTAAATTATAAGACGTTACTATTCGAATTTATTACAAATTAAAAGTTTAAGGATTTATTGACATTTTTATAGACTCAAGATGATAAAAACAGAAATAATGTAAACAATATTTTTTAACTCTACTTAAGAACGAGGAAGACTTAAGGCGACAAATGGGATTGTTTTGGCATTGGGAGATAAGAATGAGGATTTCAAGAACACCCCACCACTCTTTAATGTAAAGATGTAACGGGAAGTGTTGAAGAAGACAGTGAAGCAAGAAGTTTGGAGCGGATATAAACCATCAGTTTTACATTTCATAATTTTTTTAATGTATTGTGTATATTCATGTTCTAGACAACCAAAGAACCAAACTTAAAAGATAAAAGTTTGAAGTGTGTATTACTTGAAGTTAGTGAGGAGTCAAAGGCATACCGACTTTATGATCCAGTCTCACATAACCTGATATGAATTCAACTGCTGACCCTTTGCATGTACCCGAAGGACCAATTACAAGAAGCAAGGTTAAAAAGATTCAAGAGGCCTATACATTGCATCTTCAAAAGCTAGCTAGTGTACACGTTGAAACAAAGACTTTTGAGCCCAAAAATCTTTATAGCATTAGCATATCAAATCAAGAAGATAATGGAGTGGCTGATATTGAAAAATAATTAGAAGACTTGCCTTTGGTAGTTGAACTACCAATTAAGACAATTTATTAATGCCTTCTTTGCTTCAATTTATATTTAATAGCATTTATTAATAGTTTGTATGAATTACCTTATATTCTTCAATTTGCATTTAATAGCATTTATTAGTGGTGGGTGGCTGAACTTTATTTTGTTAGGGTTATCTTTTGGGCCTATTTAAAGGCATGTAATACTCATGTTTGAGGGATTTTGGTTGAATACAGAAAAAACCTTTGTGTTTTCTTGATACCTTTTTGGTGTTATTCTTTTTCAAATCTTGCTTTAGGTTTGATGTTTAAATCGATTCATTGAATTAGTTTTGATCAAGCTAATTCTGGAGTGAATTGTCTTGGTATCTAAGAGTGACCATCATAGATTCCAAGTTCGATCTAAGAGTCATTCATCTTCTAACCAGCTCTTAGTTGGAATCAATCCGTTAAGTTAGCTTTCTCTGTGAGCGTTTTGCAAGGATTCTAGAAGGACCTCTAGCTTTGCAAATTCCAGCATTGTAGGCGCTTATCATAACCTAATTGCTAGTAGAGATGTGATGTTTGAGGAAGAAAATGGCTGGAATTGGCATAAAACCCATAAAAAAAAGTTACAATTGATCTAGAATTGAGTAATGATACCTGCAATGAAGTTGAAAGTTTAGAGGATGAAGTATACAATGATGATTCATATGAGTCAGCATAAGACACTCATGTGCTGATGTTAGGAGGCCACCAAGATGGATGGATGATTATGAGAGTAGTAAAGGTTTTTCTGAGGACGAAAATATTACATATCTGGCATGGTTTGCAGAAAGTGATCCAATTCATTATGCAGAAGCTACCAAAAGCTCTAGATGGAGGAGTTGTGAGAATGTTTCATATTCGTATACAAAATCAAGTTGCAGACATCATGACCAAATTTAATGTCTTTCTAAAGATGCTTGATATGTTGGGGGCATGTCAAAGTATAAACTAATGCCGCTAGCCTTCGGTTTAAGAAATGATGTTAAAAGATTTAGTTTGTGATACTATTGTTTAGAAGTTGTGATTTGATTTGATTAGGACTGGGTCGTGTGCGAGGTACACAATGCGATTTTCAACGACGGTGAACCGCCCCTTTTTTCATCCACTACACTAAGTCTCTCTTATGAACGATTTACGAAATCTCAATGTTAGCCTTGACCTAATCCTACACTCAATATTAACTCATGTGGCCTCGAATTTTTGGCAATACCGTTTTCTTAGCTATTGAGCCTATTAAGCTTTCTTAATCATCCACAAATATCATGAATGTTTAGTAGGTTCTTAGGGGTGTTTATGCGATCTAGTCCTCATCTCGCATTTCCAAGATGCTCAAAGTTAGCTCTTCAAGGTTAATTCAATCTCTAGGTGCACTTAGGTCTAGACCTCTATTGAAAAAATGACTAATTAGGTCAATGTGTAAATGGCTCTAACTCTAGCCCCTATTTTTAGCTTAGTTCACTCATGCATGCTTTTTGAGGGAGATATCACGGTTCAAAACATAATCTAAACATTCATGCAAACTCAGGAGAGAGATAACATCCATCAACAACTTAGAGTATAGATCACAACTTTTCATCTTCATCCTCTTTTATAACACACCCCTTCATACCACAGAGAAAAACATTAAAATAGGCATGCTAGTACGTCCTACCAATTCTTACAAGTACTACTTGAGGAAAGTGCGAATGGTTACTTGCATGTATGACACATGCCTTACAACGTTGCTTGTTAGAAGCTCCAAATTTTCAGATTTTTCTCAAAAAAAAAATCTTAATTCAAGTCATAATAAGGTTAGTATCAAAATCAAGATGAAACACGGGCAAACGGGAGGCAAATCAGGCAGAAGCTCACCCTCAAGTGCCTACAAGCATGACTAGTTAGGTATTATGTGCAGATTTCATGCACATAGCAAGGTGTACTCGTGGGTCACAGCATTTGACTCGAGTCGGCTAGTGCGGGTCGGATGGGCAGACGAGACGGGCCGGGTCAAAGCAATCCATAGGTCCTCCTCTACCGATGTGACATGTGGTTTCTCCTTTGTTGAATGTGCATCCCTCTCAACTGTCGGCACATGTCATCCCCTAGGCTAGCTATAACGATTCAAGTTTCTGAAAATAAAATAAATAATTAAATGGTCTCATGAAATCTCCCAAATCACGGAATTTTCGGCTAGACATTTATTGCCTAGTAGAAACATTTCTATTTCTCTAAGTTTCCTTACTCTAAAACCCTATAATGCCTTGTTGGAAAATGTCTTGGGATTATTTTTATATTCCTACACCCAACCTTTTACATCCTTTGAAAACGACTTCCTCTCCAAACTTTTCTCTCGGAACATTGGGGTTGCTATTTCGGAAAAAATGATTCAAGCAAAAGTAAGATATAGACGTCGGGATCATCGTGCTTGTCCTTGGCGGGTACGTGGGCTCAACTCCGTCAATTCCCGCAGGCTCGACTTGACGGCTTAGTTGGTTGGCTCGGCTAATCAGCTCAGTATCGCTATAATATATCGATTTCTAGGTTTTTGGCTTTTCTGGAACTGTTTCCACCCTTGTTTTTACAATCTGAGGTCAGTATGCTTCCTAATCGTCAAAGACGGATTGTGTTGGGAGGTTATTTTGATGAATAGCATGAGATTTAGCTAGGGTATGATATGAAAGGTTCCTAAATTTTTATGTGGTTATTATAGGAAGTAATTAACCGTTAGAATTAGCTTGTTGTGAGTGATTTCGGCCAAGGCCATCGAGGTAAGTGACCTTACTATTGGAGTTAGCTTACTATGTGTTGTATGATGGTGCGTGCCTTGTGACCCCTACATGCACCATATTTTATGTGATATGACTATATGATGTATGGATTATGTGACTGTTTACGCTATGAAAAGTTTTAGATTATGTTGATTGTTGACTGTTTACGCTATGAAAAGTTATGGATGATGTTGACTGTTGACTATTTATGCTATGAAAAGATGGTTGATCTGCTAGTATTATATGTCATGAAAATGTTGATCAATATTATGGATACACGTAGTATTATCGAGTCATGTCATGAGATACTTATGGAACTGGAATGTATTTTCACGTTATGTAACATGCTATGTAAGGTAAGTTTTGTGATACACCATGTAATGTAAGAAACGTATATGTGATGTTAGCAATACTTATGTAATGCCGTGTTAAGTATGTTAAGGGACCTCATACATATAGGTATGTCACTTGCATCGGGATACTTCCCCTTTAAGTTACGAAAGAATGAAATACAATATTTATGTCCACCATGATATCATGGGGGTCCTTTTCTGTTCTGTGATGTCCGACGACGTGTATTACGCTGTGCCCGACCAAGCCAAGCCCAGGGGTATGTATACGAGCTCGCCTGGTGGGTCCATGTGCACGCACATGGGCCGTGTGTGAAGGAGTACCACACATCCAACCCTACTCGGAATAAAAAAAGCGCCCAAGGCCATGTAAAATTTACGAAAAGTTAGATCTCGCTCATATGTTGTATGTGTTTACATTTCTAACCCCAATAGTGGGGTGATTTATTGAGTATTTTAAAATACTCAAGTCACGTGCTACCTACATTTTTCAGGTAAAGGCAAGGCAAGGTGCTACCTACGGTTGACGGTGGAGCTGAGGACACCATGGAAGTGGACAAGGGACATTTTTAGTAGTTTACGTTTAATTGACTGTTTTTAAGTTAAAGCAATGAACCTTTGTTTTATTTAGAGTCTTCTAGATTACGTAAATGAAGGTTTCATTTTCACAGATAGGTTTGTTTTGGATTTATGGACCTTTATAAAAGACTGTGTTGTGTTTTCCAAAGTTATTTAGGATGAGCTTCTGTACAATGAGTTATGTATGCATGGGTGACGTCACTAATTAGGTTTAGAAAATTAGGAGCGTTACACTAGCCACACAACTCCACTTTTCACCGGACACATGTCCCTTCTTCTTCGCCTACCGTTCAATTTCATCCCAATTTCTCAATGTTTTCTATTTTCTTTGGATTTTTATATCTTTTTCGGCTTAACTAAAATCAACTTGGTTTCTTCACCAAATTTGTAGAGTTTTAATCTAGTTTTCTAATCAAGTTATTTTCATCTTATCTTGTTAATGATTTAGTCTCCAAAACTAACTTTTTACTGTTTCTCGAGGTTGGCGAGAATTTCGACTTTCAATCTGATTTTAATATAGCTTTCTTAATCTTTCCAAGAAGTTAAGTTTAGAATATAGAGAAAGGTGAAATATTTCAAAATTTCACACATGGAATAACTGTGGTTACTAGATGGAGCATAATGTAAATATAAATTAAACTCCAAAAATTGTAGTTTAACATTCATATAAATATAATACAAACCATTGAAATATTTAAGATATTTTAAAAATAGAATTAAGTTTTTTTTTTTTTGGGTATTTATTTGCGTCAAATTATTATACTTTATATGAAGCATAATGTAAATATAAATTAAACTCCAAAAATTGTATGTCTTGTGTCATTGCCAAAATTTTATTATCCATAATTATTGTGGGAAATTAAAAAAATAATAATAATAATAAATAAAACAACTAAGGCTGTCAAATGCAGACCAATAAATTATTTTAATAAGCTTACTATAAAATACTCCCTCACCGAGATATCATTTTTGTGTATATCCTAAATTAATTATTTATAATATAATATAAAGTTCCATTCTCTTAAACTGATCTCTAAGGTACAACAATGACGAGAAAGAAGGTGAAACTGACATTCATCACAAACGACGCAGCCAGAAAAGCCACATTCAAGAAGAGGAAAAAGGGGTTCTTAAAGAAGCTCACTGAGCTCACTACCCTCTGTGGGATCGACGCCTGCGCCATTATCTTCAGCCCCTTCAATTCCTACCCTGATCTATGGCCATCCCTTGTGGGCGTCCAGAGGGTAATCTCCCACTTCAAGGCCCTGCCCGAGATGGAGCAGTGCAAGAAGATGGTGAACCAAGAGACCTTCCTCCGCCACCGCATTGCCAAGGCTGCCGACCAGCTCAAGAAGTTGCAGAGGGAGAATCGCGAGAAGGAGATCGCCCATGTCATGTTTCAGAGCCTTGTCGCCGGAGGGGCTCCACGGCCTAGTTTGAATGTCATTGATTTGAATGATCTTGGGTGGCTGGTTGATCAGAAGATGGCGGATATTTGCAAAAGGATTGAGCTTCTTAGGTCGGCGGTGGCTGTGGAAGAGAACCAACCACCGTGTGTGGCGACGGTGGAGCCGTCATGGTTTATAGAGATGGTGAATCAAGAATGTGATGATCAAATGAGATTCAATATTGGGGATGATGTCATTCAGCTTCCTACTTTTGGGGAGGATGGTTGGCCAAATAATGCATTTTTCCCTTGAAACCAATGTGTTCCGAAACTTCGTAATAATCATGGGATGTAAATTTAAAATGACTACCCGATAGAAATTCGAAACAAGTAATTTCTATCTTATACATCCGATTGTACAAAACTGAAGTTAAACACATTTTTGCATTTCCTTCAATAAACTTGTAATCGTGTTTGTTTATTTAAATCAATGGTTTGTAGGGTTTAAACTTTGATATAAAGTTGTGTATGTCACGGAGGCATTTAAAATCAAATGACCGAAAATGGTTGAAGACGAGGTCATAACGGGAGGATGTTCTCTTGGTAGAGTTAATTTTGGTATGACATTGATCACTTTAAATGACCTACACTTATATAGATTGTTATGGATAATCTTCTTGGTTTTAAAACCTAGTAATTAGTTATTTAATTTTTTAATAGTAATTTTATTTTATTTACAAAAGAAAGGTAAGGGTTTTGAGTTTTTGTTCTAGGTTTTTCTCCTGATTCAAAAGATTTACGAAATTAGATTATGAAATTTTAATGTGTTGTTAATGAGAGAATTTTGCACAAGTTTTATGAAGGAAGCCAAAATTGAATAGGATCAAAAGGTGGAGTTCGGATGAGCTTCAAGACTGATGAGTTTTTTAGTTTCGAGCCTATTTTGGAAGTGTTTATTTCTTTCCACCGTTAACGAAGTGGAATGAAAATAATTTTGATGGAAAGTTGGATTAAAACTCTACAAATTTGGTGAATGAACCAATCGATTAAAATTACGCAAAAAAGATAAAAAAAAAAATAAGAAGAAATTAAGAAGAAACTAGAAATCTCGAAGCATTCTAAAAATTGATTGGAGAAACTAATATGGAGGTGACGCGTGTTAATTGAGTGTCACAACATCATTGAGAGAAAGTAAGTTCAAAGAGATCAGATAAAGTTCATGAAAGCCAAGGAGTTCAGGCAAAATTCAAAGAGTTTGATGAGAAATTTATTGGTAACGTAAAGTTTTGTGACAGATAAATTATATTGATTCAAGTCAAGGGATCCATTTTGTTCTAGTGTAAGAACGACTATCAATGTTTATTGACCAAGATATATTACATCCCAAGTTTGAAGAGAAATATTATTAGTCTTGGTCAAATGACAGAAGGTAGAAGAATGATGGAATTAGTCGACTCGTTCCTCAAGATATTCGTCATAAATGGAGCCTTGTCGATGAAGTTAAAATGATTGCAAAACCATCTGAAGACCATCAACATCTTCCAAAATTATCTATTGGCATTGACAGCAAGAAAGGGAAGAAGAAACCAATGGGTTGGAAGAAAAATGAATCGAAGAACAGAGTCAGGAAGAAGTTATAGGCTACTTCAAGCAGCAAAGTGCAACCTACAAGTCGATGTCTCAACCAAGGAGGCATAGAGGAAGGCCACCAAGGCATAAGAAAAATATAAATGCTTAAAATTTTTCAATTCAAAGAATCACTCCCTCAAATTGTTCTTTCTACTTCATTTATTTATTTCGGTATATTTCTATAAAGAATATGTGGCACTTTCCACTGCTTGAGAAGTAATGATCTGATAGCGGGCAAGTTAACAAATTTTGTTTCACGTTTGCAACTACAAACCTTGTTCGAGATGGTTTAGGTAAGTTCTCATCTCTGAAAAGTAGAATTTGTTTGTCATCTATGCCACTTTTTGTTCGATTTTAGTGACCCAACAAAGCACCTTAAAGAGAAGGAGATTGAGCGACAGACTTTGTTGAAGATTTTGAATTAAAGGTACGAATATATGTTATGTTTTAATGTTGTGGGACCTCATGCATTTTGTATGACAAGTGCATCAAGATATTTCTTTGATGTGTTTGATACTTACGTATAT
The DNA here is from genome assembly GCF_002738365.1 of Cucurbita moschata. Taxonomy (NCBI): domain Eukaryota; kingdom Viridiplantae; phylum Streptophyta; class Magnoliopsida; order Cucurbitales; family Cucurbitaceae; genus Cucurbita; species Cucurbita moschata. The sequence goes on along the minus strand of NW_019268587.1, from coordinate 176,410 downwards.
CTTATGATATCTATGTTTGCAATGATATTATATAGACTCTTTCCCATCGTGGTTTATTTGAGCCTGCCTAGTGGACCCATGTGTGTGTGTCTGGATCGTGTGTGGAGAAGTACTACACATCCAATTTTTCTCCGACTCGAATTTAAAGCCCAAGGTCATGCATGATGTTTTTTTATGAAAGGATAGGTTCATCATAATGTTTTTTTATGAAAGGATAGGTTCACCATAATTACTTCTGGATGCATTTTTCGACCTCAACAATGGGGCTATTGAGATTTTTTAAAATACCCAAGTCACTTGTTACTCTTATTTTAGGATAAAAGTAAGGCCTCCCTGTATTTAATATCCTTGTGGAGGCCATAAAATCGAAGCTAAGGTAATTGATTTATGTTTAAACTATAGTCCTTATGTTAGATTAGAGATCTTCCGTTACTTTACGCACGGTTCCACGTGCGGCTATCCATGTACGCATATTTTGGTCAGTCACGCCTCAGACTTTTGTTCAAACCTAAGCATGAACCCAATTTTTTTATTAAAAAAAAATTAAAAATCATACCATTAATAGTGGAAAAAGATATTCATACTCAAAATCATGACGTTTATGAAACATTGCCTTTTTGAGGCACCAATAGAACTCGATCTTCCGATTTATTTTCTCTCTTAGGTTTCTTCAAAAGGAAAGGCTCATTCATAGAAATTTCAAAGTTAAATATGCTTTCCTTCCATCCAATATTGGATAACCTTCTAGGAATTTTTATAGGAAGCATATAAGTGAGAACAAAGCATGCTCAAAGGCTCTATGTTAGTTTATGGAGATGGTCTTCACTCTTAAAAGTCAAAAGTAATATGACCATGTTGTAGGGAACGTATGAAAATGTCGAATCTTCACTCTTAAAAGTCGAAAGTAATATGACCATGTTGTAGGAAATGTACGAACACTAGGTATTAGAGTGGTACCTCTCCCAATAAGATGTGGTTCAGGGACGAATCAAAACAGAAGCCAGTAGGCATGTGACACTTGAATAAAGAAGGGTATGAACACGACTCTCCGCAATGATATGATATTTGTCCACTTTGAGCACAAGCTCTCATGGCTTTGCTTTGGGCTTCCCCAAAAGGTCTCACACCAATGGAGAAAGTATTATTTGTTTATAAACCCATGACCATTCCCTAAATTAACCGGTGTGGGACACTTTCATCCAACAGGTACATGAATGAACTGATATCACATTCGAACGAGAGAATCCACAAGATGGGATGATAAAAAATGCTTAAAAGAATTGATAGCCGTTACTTATACCAATAAAGAAAGAAATTATAAAGTTACATGATCCTTGCTTATGATGAGCTCTTAAGAAACATGCGTAAGAACAAAACAAACTAAAATAAGAACGATAGCGGAAGAAGCCACCACGGAACTAAAATAAGACTAGTAGGGTGATTTCTGTATGTCCTCAAATGATGGCCTTCTTTATCATGGGCAACTGTGTGCGCCAAATTCAGCCTCCTTGTTGTAAGGAAGAAAGCCATTGTTTGCAATGTCAGGCCGCTCTGATAATTCCACTACTTTGAGACCCTGACAATCCAAATCCTTTTCCTTTTCTAGATATTGTTTTCTTAGAAAACAATATCATGTAACACAATTGATTCGTGAGAGATGAACATTTGGATGTGTAGTAATTAGCGTTCTTATGTTGCCCTCCAAATTCACATAGCCTCTAAAAAACTATTAGTTCATCGCTTTTGCTCCATTCTAATGAATATCGTTTCCCAAGTATCTTATACAACTCCACACATGTCGGGGCTTCATGACTATTGTAATTCAGTCTTTAGTAATGTGTTCTTTCCATGGAACTCGATATTTGACTAACTTTCATGCGTCCTATATCAATCAAAGAGAACAGCTATGCATTAGTTGTTAATTAGTTCCATATGGCTAATTAAGAGGAAAATCATGTGTTTATAAGCAAGGAACATTATCTCCATTGGTATGATGCCTTTTGGGGAAGTCCAAAGCAGAGTTACGAGGGCTTATGCTCAAAGTGGACAATATCGTATCATTGTGGAGATTTGTGATTCTCTAACAATGAAGTGATTAAGAAACACTATAATATATATTATCATATCGAATGAATCAATGTGATCTTAAAAGATTTTGAACCTCGATTATCATCATGAATAAACAAGGAATGTTGTGAATTATTTATGTTGTAGGGTAATATTTCTATGGAAAGTTAAATAATTCGAGTATATAATCATACCATTTGTGGGCATAGCAATAGCAATAGTTCGTGTGGGAATCTCCAACCAGGTTTCATATCACTATTACAACCCTTGACTGCAAGTATATTATGAATCACAATTCTCTACAATAGTATAATATGTCTACTTTGAGCATAAGCTCTCGTGGCTTTGCTTTTGGCTTCCTCAAAAAGCCTCGTAACCATGGAGATAATATTTTTTGCTCATAAACTCATAATCATTTTATAAATGAGCCAATATGAGACGATCTAACAATCCTCACCAATATCTTGAGTTCTTCTTCATGATCGCCATGTTCTTAGTTCCATATCATGTTGATTGAGAGAGAGAAGAAAATGGTGTTAGAAGAGGATGAAAGAACAAAATTGGGATCATATTCATCAAAACGTGGAAGAGAAGAAGAAGAGGGAGGGTGAAGCCGTTGATAAATGGTATGGAAAAATGTTTAAAAATGTACTTTGATCATGTAAAGATGGATATGAGTTGGAAACCTTTTACTAGCAGACATGTTTTAAAGTTTCGAGGGGAAGCTCAAAGGAGAAAGTCCAAAAAAGACAATATCTACTAACAATAGGTTTAGACAGTTACACACACCGCCTAATGTCTTAAAAACCCTGAGAAGAGATTGGGAAGACATGCTCATTACTAAACATGAGTATCACCTCAAGAATGCCAACTTGCTTCTCGAAATCTCTCGTATAAGATGTGCCCAAAATATGTAATGGGTAATTTTGAGGATAACTTGTAAGAGTGAAATGAAAGAAGCTATGTATATTACCCTTAACAGAACTCTGGGTAGGAAACATTCACATGTATCATTAAGACTTCTTGAAAAAAGATTAAAGACATTTTGTAGAATACTACCTTTTGTATTTTTTAGAACGAAAACTTAGATAGGGAACAACTTGTAGAATGCTTTGTACTTTTTTGAGATGAAAACTTAGGTAGGGTGGAAGAGTATTTATATTCGAAATTAGACAATTTACTTCTAAAATATGTGTCAAACTCTTCACAAAACAGGTACGTGTTTTCCTAAAATATTTATTAAAGTAAATATACCATGGCTACTCTATTGGACTAAATTTTAATTAAAAAAAAAAAAAAAGAAGAAGAAGAAGAAGAGTGAGGGTCCTGGAATATTGGTGTTCGTGGCGTAACGGCAGTGAGCGAGTAAGGTTGAGGATGTTAGTGTTAGAAGATAAAATTAGGGATCACCACATGACTCCTTCCTTCCTTCTCCGCATTCAACTTTTTTTTGTAACTGCTTTCGCTCATTCCCTTTTTCTTCTTCTTCTTCTTCTTCTTCTTCTTCTATCCTCTCCTTCCATTCCTCTGTTTTCCCTCTTTCTGCCTTTTTCTTTCTCTCACACCCATTGCCCTCTTATTTTCCTTTTCATCCTTCTCCATTTCTCTCGTTTTCCCCTCTCTCTCTCTCTCTCTCTCTCTCTCTCTCTCTCTCTCTCTCTCACATTTCCCTCTTATTTCACTTTTTAGGGTTTTCTGTCTCTTCTTCACCATATTGGTGGGTGTGACTCTTCCTTCTCTGTACCATTCGGCGTGGTACCATTTCCCCTCTCTTCATGGCCTGTTGATGTCTCTGCCAACCTTCCAATCGCTTCCACTTCAAAACGGACAATGGGGTTCGACGACAACGACAACGACGCCAAACAAGACGATTCTCCCAAACTTTCAGACCCCAAGAAGCCTGAGGATGATGCGTCTTCTGGGCTCACTCGTAAAATGAGTGAGACCTCTATCTGTGCCACTGAAGAGGAGGACGACGAAGAGGGAAGGAAAATCGAGTTGGGTCCTCAGTACACTTTGAAAGAACTCAACGAGAAGGACAAGGTCTCTTTCTCTATCTCTCTATCTCTCTACTTTCTTCAATTTCTTCTCCTTACCCTTTTATTCTCTCACTCTCAGGATGATGAAAGCCTAAGAAGATGGAAGGAACAGCTTCTGGGTGATGTCGATTTTGAAGCTGTTGGAGGTAATCCCACCACTACAACACAACACAACAGAATAGAATGGAATACTCTGTTTTTTTGTTTTTGTTTTTGTTATGTTTTGTTTATAAGAACCTTGTGCATTTGAGTTTTGGTTGTGTATTAGAAACTCTTGAGCCGGATGTGAAGATTGTAAGCCTTGCAATTAAGTCAGCAGAGCGGCCTGACATTGTTCTTCCAGTTCCTGAAAGTGGAAACCCCAAAGGCCTCTGGTTTACTTTGAAGGAAGGCAGTCGTTATAGTCTCCTGTTTACATTTCAGGTCAGCAATAACATTGTATCTGGTCTCAAATACACCAATACCGTGTGGAAAACTGGCGTCAAAGGTAAACACAAAAACAAAAACAAAAACAAAACAGAACAATCTCTGTTTCTCTCTCTCCCATTGATGGATTTCTTCTTGTTTTTTAATGTCACAGTTGACAGTACAAAAGAGATGATCGGAACCTTTAGCCCTCAGCCTGAACCTTATGATCATGAGATGCAGGAAGAAACGACTCCATCAGGCATCTTTGCGAGGGGATCCTATTCAGCCAGAAGCAGGGTGAGTTGGTTGATGCAAAGAAAATGCTCTGTTTTGCTCTGTTTTGCTCTGTTTTGCTCATCATGGGTGCTTGTTTGTTTGTTTGAGCTCAGTTCGTCGATGATGATAACAAGTGCTATTTGGAGATCAATTACACATTTGATATCAGGAAAGACTGGAAGGAGGAACAGCCTGCTTAATCGTAGCCACGAGTTCCATCATTCGATCATTCGGTGCCACATTCGCCCCGAACCCGCTGCTGCTCCATCGTTAATTTTGCTTCTGTTCTTATTTATTGTTATAATCTTCTCAAAGTTGGTGTTTATTTTTCTTTTGCTTCCTTTATTTTTTTTTTGAGAATGAGGATGAAGGATGTGTTTGAACTAACAATAGAAAAAGAAAAACAGAGATGGGTTCGATCTGTATTGTCAATAAAAAAAGCTCAGCTTTGGTTTTTTCCTTAAATGTTCAACTCAATCCTTTTTCCCCACTCTTATACTTCCTCTCATTCTTTTTCAGCTTTAAAAATATAATTTTTTGATCAAAATTAAGTCATTTCAACCTCTACTTAGTTTGACTCGAGCTTCATCTTAGTCATAGGTCCATAAGCAATAACAATTGTCCCGCGAATACTCCATGCCTGCATAGAAATAGGAACGCGGTTAGAGGTCTCCTCCCCCTACTCAAGCGCGAATACTCCAAGCCTGCATATAAATAGGAACGCGGTTAGAGGTCTCCTCCCCCTACTCAAGCACGAATACTCCAAGCCTGCATATAAATAGGAACGCGGCTAAAGGTCTCCTCCCCCTACTCAAGCGTATGGATGGAAAAAGATTTGTTTGTGTACAAAATCAATTAATGATGATTGTAAATGGGAAGAGATATGAAAAGATTTTTGGTATGATAAGGCAAACATGGGAGAAGAAATGAGGGTAATAATTAAACCGACACATGAACATGCACCACTTTTTGAGGCTTTTTGAATCCAACTAATTGGATTACTTATTTCATTTCCACCTTCATTTAGGCAATCGATTGAATGATTGTTATTTCTTGCTTATAATGGCTTTCTGGGGGTTGTTTCTTTTCAACAGAGTTAATGCTTTTTATGAGTCGAACCACTTCATTTTTTATGAAATTATATATTTACTGAACATGTGTTCATTTCGAGACTTGAACAATGAGACACTATGGCAACAAACAACTCTGATGAATAACTCATAGATCCAACTCTGATAAAGCTGACTATATAGGCCTATACAATTAATTAATTAATTAATTAGAAGAATTTTTGAAGTGTTTATTTAATATATTTGGCATATTAAATATAATGAAAAAAATTGATTTAATTTAAAGTGTTCAAATTAATATTTAATAAATTAATTAACTTAGAAGAAAATTTTTAAGATATACTCCACACTAACCCACGGTTGGAGTTGGGAAATGCAAAACATGCAAAATGAAGGGACATATAATTTAAAATCCCCTTATCTTAGGTGGCTTTCCAGTCCGAGTAAATTGGATGTGTAGTACTTCTCTACAAACGACCTACACGTGCGAGCATGAACCCACCAGGCGGACTCGCATACTTCTTGTGCCTACTGGTCGGACTAGCTCCTTTGGGCTGTAACTAGACACCCAGAGGGAATAGCGACCGTCGTTGCACCATGCTAAGCATGATGGTCATTTCAATCTCATAGTGTACGCATTTGTACTTATCGTAAAGGTGAAGTATCTCGATGCACCATAAAATTATGCATGAGCTTATAAATCCTATTCTTTCTTACATATTATCCTCAATAATATACCTAAACTTTCATAACATAATTTTCAAATTATAGCAGGGCGGTGCTTCATAGCTTTTTTTTTTTATTTCAAAATATTTCATAGCATATAATAGCATATTATTGCCTAACATAACACATCGTAGTGTCATCATGGCATCTCATACATTACATAACTTATGGTGACATAACATCATATCACATCACAAGGCATATCACAAACATGACATGTACAAGGCCACTAGGCACGTATCATCATAAATAAAACAATTCTTCCAACCAGACCGATAGTGTAGCCACTTACTTGATGAACCTAAGCTAGAATTACTAATTATTCTTTGTACCCGCCTAAATTTGATCCTCAAGTTTTAATTCAACCTGAGGTCCATTTCTTGATGATATCAATTATAACAAAATGACAGCAAAGATCAACCTTCTTGTAGTCCAATTTAAAGAAATATCTAGACATATATATTTTATTTCTTTCTTTTCTTTTCCCAATCAATCTATTCTTTCGAATTTAAAATTATTGAAATTAAAAGTCTTGTGACGTTGGATTCGTATAATAATGGATTATTCTATAAAACTAAGTTCATATTTATAATTAGCCTAATAATTCATTTAGGTTTTAAACCAATTATTAATTTTATTAAATATTTAATAAGTATTTAAATTTATTTTTAATCTTTCAATTTTTCATCTAGATTTAAAGTTTCTTGGAATAGAAATATGTTTAATCGAATACAATTTTTCATTTAAATTTAAAGTATCTAACCAATACAAGGCCTACGATAATATATTTGAGAATTATTATAAAAATGAAAATATATGTTTTTTTATAATGTTATAACATTCCTAGGTTATTTTTGGCGGATTCTAATTTTGTTTGTTTTTTTTTTTAATGACCAAGCACGGTCAAGTGATTTTCTTAACATTTAATCTCTATTTAAAATTAAATAATTGCAATGAAATTAATATTACTGGATGAAAGAAAAGGAATATAAAAATGAGTTTCTTCAAATGACATCACTCCCTCTCCCAGCTTAAATTTTAAGGCCATTTTTTTTTCTTTTTGCAGAATTACTGATACAACATAGGCTGTTTCACAACCCGTTAATTAAGGTATTTTAGGGAAGAAGATGTGAGAAATTTGTGGAGAGATGGAAAATCAATAAATTTTTTTTTTTTTTTTTTTTTTTTTTTACAGTTGTTACAAAATATAAAAGATAAACTTGAAGTGCTCAAATCATTATTTATTATAATAGATATATTAAAAGTAAAAAGTATATTTATTGTATTTGATTAATTATATATTAAAACAATTAATGTATATTATATACATGTTAAATATATCATAATATCTTAAGAAATTTAAATATAATTTAAATAAGATATTATATCCTAATATATTAAATATTCAAATATATTATTGGATAAAGATTCTTTAAAATTCCTTAAACAAGACCTTAGCTTGGGCAAACTATCTCAAGTTTTACTGTTTCTTATCTCCGATCTTCCTTCTCCAATTCCTTGATGATTTGTTTAAGAGGCTCCTATAAATCTTGACCTTGTATTCAAGTTTAGCGAAGAAGATCTTGTGGAGGAACTTCTACTCCGTTGAAACACACTTAAGAAACTTACATGAAAAAATTTTATGTCGTTCGAACACACTTAGGAGGTTTGCATCTAATGATTTCTACAAAGGTAGAGTTTTTACTCTCATCTCGAACGCTTTCTTTTAATTCCTAACAAAATTAAATTGGTTCCCAATGCTTCCACCGTAAGGATGAAGAGTTCATTTCCTTATGGGGTGTGTTGACGTGTTGAGCCACAAAGGTTTAGGACTTTCTACCTTAAATGTCTACCAGATCTAAACTCACTCATCTAATACCAATTTGTCACGACCTAATTTTCAAGATTTTGAAACTGCATGACTAAAAAGACAAATATCAAAAACAAAAAATCAGTTTGGGATATAATTACAAAATGAAATACACAAGACTCAAATGTAAAGACGGACTAATGCTCTAGAACAATACCCTCTATGATTGCTGCTCTCGAACACTCCTCTACCTAGACCGACAACCTACAAACACGTGAAGAAAAAAAGAAGAAATAGGTGAATATAAAAATACTCCGTAAGCAACTTATATAGCTCTCATCCCTATCAGAGACTCGACGTGGTAACTGAAGCCTCAGTTCACAGCGGTGGTCACTGTTGTCGTTGGTAATGGAATCTGCGAGAGAGAGAAGCGTCGGGAGTCATTTTAAGAAGACGTGATCCCCGGGGTTGAACATTTGGACTTGGGTACGGCCCGCGGACCGCTTGCAACTCCATTCAGCCCAGTCCAATAGCTCATGGCCCAACGACCTGCGATCTGTATCGAACACACGTTCCAATCCACAAACAATCCAGCCTAGCCCGCGTTTGTTAGGCTCGCACCCTTCCTCAGCTCTGCATGTGCCCGACACGTGTTCTGCTTTAGCTGCGACTCAATGTTGGCTTGGCTTGACTGTTCCGTTTTGGCTCCACTCAGCGGCTCACCCCTTCTCAGCTTGTCTGCTCATCTTTGCGGCTTGGCAGCTTAGACGGCTCGGTATACAAATTTTATATCATTTCCTAAGTTTTCGACCCTCTTGAAGCCATTTTTGACAGTATGAAGGGCAATTGAGGTTAGTAAGAATCTCGTTTACATAATTTTAGGATTCATATGGGGAGTACTCGGCTAGAATAAGTTATTAATATGTTCTAAGAATGTGGTAAGGATTAATATAGGTGAAGTTAAATGTTGCAGCATAGTTTCAAGCACCTATTAAATCGTTAGGGACTTCTGCGAAGGCTAACCAAATAAGTGATCTTATTGTTAGAGTTGGATAATTGAATGATGTATGATGGTGCATGCCCCATGGCCCCTGCATGCACCATATTATTTTATGCTATATTTGCTATATTTACGCCATCTATATTATGACATATGATGTTATGCTATATATGCATGTTATATCCATTATGTCATGTTGTAAATAAAATGAAATATTATGTACGTCATGTTATGTATTGTCATGTAAAGTTATGTGATGGATTATGTGATGGATTATGTGATGACTGCCATGTATACATGATGCACATATGTACTATGTTATGGATGAAATGAAAAAGAAAATGAATGGAAATCATGTGATCCTCATGCATGTATGTATGTCATGTGCATCGGAATACTTCTCCGTTATATTATGTTAGTAAGGACGCAAACCTTCGATATTTATGTTTGCCATGATATCATGCGGGTCTTTCCTTTTCTGTGGCGTCTGGTGGGATGTTAGTGCATTGTGCCCGACCAAGTCAAGCACAGGGGTACGAATACGAGCCCGTCTGGTGGGTTCATGTGCGCGTGCGTTGGCTGTGTGTGGAGAAGTATCACACATCCAACCCTGCCCAAATTAGAAAGAGTTTGAGGTCATGTTACGATTTTAAAGAGTAGGTCCCATCATGTTATGTGTGTGATTGTATTACTAACCCTAACAATGGGATGACTGTAACGACCCTAGATTTGTACTAACCTAAAGTCGCTACCGTATACATAACACAACCGTTTTATGCAAAAATAATCATTTGAAACATATGCATAAAACATTGCTATGAACTTACATGTTTAATAAAAAGGTCTTTAAAACAAAACAACGGAAAATGAAAATGGACAAGTAAAAATAAAGTAGAAATACCCTATACTAACCTATAGTCACCTAAAGGAATGTGGTTTTAAATGCTAGGTCTCATTCATGATTGCATGTGTCTGCATCTAACCCTAATAGTACTACGGAATATTTCTTAAAATAGTCACCTAAAGGAATAAGACTTTAAAATGATAAGTCTCATTCATGTTGTCTATCTTTGCATTTCCTAACTCCAACACCAAGGACACTTACTAATTATTTCTTAAAATACTCAAGACACGTGCTACTTCTATATTTCAGGCAAAGGCAAGACCCCTGCACGGTTGACGACGACATCACAAGTAAAGACCATGACACATGCATAATGTAGATGTATTTAAAGTTCTTGACTTTATGTTAGTATAGGGCATGATTTTATTTAACATTTACTTTGGTTCATTTAATATTTTTTTTGTATTGTTTTAAGGATCTTTTCTTAAACACGTAAGTCCATGACATTGTTTTATAGAAACGATTTAAATGAATATTTTCGCACAAAGTATTACGTCATGTATGTGGTAGCGACTTTAGGTTAATAGAAAACTAGGGTCGTTTCATTGACTCACTGAGTATTTCTTAAAATACTCAAGCCATGTACTACCCCTATATTTTTCAAGCGAAATGCCCCTACACAGATGACGGTGAATGCGAGAATGACCATGGAAGTGACGATAGGGGTGTAATATACATTGATTTTCATTTTAGTAGTTGATAGGTGGTTTATGCTTATTTCGGGTTAAAAGACTATGTTATTATTTCTATTTTCTTATTTTAAATAAAATATGCCCGTCCTTAGCTTCATTTGCAAAAGTTTTATTTCAAATTTTCCCACATGCATAAGTTTTATTTCAAATTTTCCCATATGTTATTTAAGTCATGCATGAAGTGGTACCTCTAATTTAGGTAAGAAAATTAGGGTTGTTACAGCATGTATCAAAGCCATACACCGGGCAAGTATACCAGCGAGAACATTGGGCCCCTAAGAGGGGTGGATTGTGAGATCTCATACCGGTTGGAGAGGGGAACGAAACATTCCTTATAAGGGCGTGGAAATCTCACCCTAACATACATATTTTAAAACTATGAGGCTAATGACGATACTCAACGGGCTAAAATGGATAATATCGGCTAGCGGTGAACTTAAGCTTTTTCAATGCGAATAAGAGTATCATATTATAATGGTCTTGTATAAGATTGAACCATGAAGTATTTAACCTTTTATTATAAAGTTGCTAATTGAGAAGATTAATATTTCACACCATGATCATACGCGACTCAATCTTAATTCTAATTGAGTTATGAACATTTGTCTAACTTACATCTTCGCCTCCATCTCCAATTCCCTTTCCGACCACGGCTTCACACCGCCTCCCCCAATTTCTTGTGATTTTTTCCTTTCCTCTCTCCGTCTTCCGCTGCTGCTCCGTTCGCTCTCCAATGACTTTTCTATAATGGTCGACACGTATGTTGGGGATAGATATCAGTCGTTAGCTCTGATACCAGTTGTTAGGATCGCACAACAACGCACACACTCGATCTAGATGAACACAAAGAAAAGGATAGAGAAAATTGCAAGGAGAACTCTGGCTAAAAGGATTTTTTTATTTGATGATTTCAGGTATGTACAACAAGAGAGAGTACAGAGAATAGAAAGTACATTTTCAAAGCTCTACCGGACCAGATATATATATGGTATAGTTTACTATATATAGCTTTACCAGATTTAGCCATCTACTATATATATCTATTTACCATATATAGCTTTACCGTATATAGCTTTACCATATATAGCTTTACTATATATAGCTTTACCAAATATAGCTTTATCGGATATAACCGTTGACCAAGCTATAAATAAGTATCAGGCTCCATAGCCTAACAATTCTCCCACTTGGAGACTGATCTAGTCAACCAAGAATTTCACTCTCAAACGACCATGAGCATCCACTGCACCATACCAATTGAGGTTTTGCACAACCTCAATATTCCAACATCAACACATTTTGTCAACATGTTTGCTGGATTCTTTGCACCCTCTATCTTCTCAAAACACATCACCATCTTCAACTAACCTCCGAGTGAAATGGTATCGCCTTCTGTGTTTTGAATGATAGACCGGGTTTCTCGTCAACAGCATGAGTTTCAGGAGTTTCTTGAGTATCTGCTACAACATCACTATGTGAATCTTTCAGCAACTCAACCTCAACTCCCACTTGCTTCACCTCTGGTTTCTCAGCAAGAGTCTCAGGAGTTTCTTGAGTATCCGCTACAACATCACTCTGATCTTTGAGCAACTCAACCTCAACTCCCACTTGCTTCACCAATAGTTTCTCAGCAAGAGTCTCAGGAGTTTCATGAGTATCTGCTACAACATCACTCTGTGAATCTTTGAGCAACTCAAAACTCCCACTTGCTTCACCTCTGGTGTTTCAGCAAGGGTCTCAGGAGTTTCTTGAGTATCCGCTACAACATCACTCTGTGAATCTTTGAGCAACTCAACATCAACTCCCACTTGCTTTACCTCTGGTGTTTCAGCAAGAGTCTCAGAAGTTTCTTGAGTATCCGCTACAACATCACTCTGTGAATCTTTGAGCAACTCAACATCAACTCCCACTTGCTTCAGCGACGCTTCCAGACGACGCAACCCCCTCTGGAGCTTCAGCGACGCTTCCGGACAACGCAACTCCCTCTAGAGCTTCAGCGACGCTTCCGAACGACGCAACCCCCTCTTGAGCTTCACCGACGCTTCCAGACGACGCAACCCCCTTTGGAGCTTCAGCGACGCTTCCGAACGACGCAACCCCCTCTGGAGCTTCAACAACGCTTCCGGACGACGCAACCCCCTCTGGAGCTTCAGCGACACTTCCGGACGACGCAACCTCCTCTAGAGCTTCAGCGACGCTTCCGGACGATGCAACCCCCTCTGGAGCTTCAGCGACACTTCCGGCCGACGCAACCCCCTCTGGAGCTTCAGCGACGCTTCCGGACGACGCAACCCCCTCTGGAGCTTCAGCTACGCTTCCGGACGACGCAACCACCTCTGGAGCTTCAGCGACGCTTCCGGACGACGCAACCACCTCTGGAGCTTCAGCGACGCTTCCAGACGACGCAACTCCCGCTGGAGCTTCAGCGACGCTTCCGGCCGACGCAACCGCTCCTGGAGTTTCAGCGACGCTTCCGGACGACGATACTTCCTCTGGAGCTTCAGCGACGTTTCCGGCCGACGCAACCGCTTCTGGAGTTTCAGCGACGCTTCTGGCTGACGCAACTTACTCTGGAGCTTCAGCGACGCTTCCGGACGACGCAACTCCCTCTTGAGCTTCAGCAACGCTTACGGACGACGCAACCCCCTCTGGAGCTTCAGCGACGCTTCCGGCCGACGCAACCGCTCCTGGAGTTTCAGCGACGCTTCCGGCCGACGCAACCGCTCCTGGAGTTTCAGCGACGCTTCCGGCCGACGCAACCGCTCCTGGAGTTTCAGCGACGCTTCCGGCCGACGCAACCGCTCCTGGAGTTTCAGCGACGCTTCCGGCCGACGCAACCGCTCCTGGAGTTTCAGCGACGCTTCCGGCCGACGCAACCGCTCCTGGAGTTTCAGCGACGCTTCCGGCCGACGCAACCGCTCCTGGAGTTTCAGCGACGCTTCCGGCCGACGCAACCGCTCCTGGAGTTTCAGCGACGCTTCCGGCCGACGCAACCGCTCCTGGAGTTTCAGCGACGCTTCCGGCCGACGCAACCGCTCCTGGAGTTTCAGCGACGCTTCCGGCCGACGCAACCGCTCCTGGAGTTTCAGCGACGCTTCCGGCCGACGCAACCGCTCCTGGAGTTTCAGCGACGCTTCCGGCCGACGCAACCGCTCCTGGAGTTTCAGCGACGCTTCCGGCCGACGCAACCGCTCCTGGAGTTTCAGCGACGCTTCCGGCCGACGCAACCGCTCCTGGAGTTTCAGCGACGCTTCCGGCCGACGCAACCGCTCCTGGAGTTTCAGCGACGCTTCCGGCCGACGCAACCGCTCCTGGAGTTTCAGCGACGCTTCCGGCCGACGCAACCGCTCCTGGAGTTTCAGCGACGCTTCCGGCCGACGCAACCGCTCCTGGAGTTTCAGCGACGCTTCCGGCCGACGCAACCGCTCCTGGAGTTTCAGCGACGCTTCCGGCCGACGCAACCGCTCCTGGAGTTTCAGCGACGCTTCCGGCCGACGCAACCGCTCCTGGAGTTTCAGCGACGCTTCCGGCCGACGCAACCGCTCCTGGAGTTTCAGCGACGCTTCCGGCCGACGCAACCGCTCCTGGAGTTTCAGCGACGCTTCCGGCCGACGCAACCGCTCCTGGAGTTTCAGCGACGCTTCCGGCCGACGCAACCGCTCCTGGAGTTTCAGCGACGCTTCCGGCCGACGCAACCGCTCCTGGAGTTTCAGCGACGCTTCCGGCCGACGCAACCGCTCCTGGAGTTTCAGCGACGCTTCCGGCCGACGCAACCGCTCCTGGAGTTTCAGCGACGCTTCCGGCCGACGCAACCGCTCCTGGAGTTTCAGCGACGCTTCCGGCCGACGCAACCGCTCCTGGAGTTTCAGCGACGCTTCCGGCCGACGCAACCGCTCCTGGAGTTTCAGCGACGCTTCCGGCCGACGCAACCGCTCCTGGAGTTTCAGCGACGCTTCCGGCCGACGCAACCGCTCCTGGAGTTTCAGCGACGCTTCCGGCCGACGCAACCGCTCCTGGAGTTTCAGCGACGCTTCCGGCCGACGCAACCGCTCCTGGAGTTTCAGCGACGCTTCCGGCCGACGCAACCGCTCCTGGAGTTTCAGCGACGCTTCCGGCCGACGCAACCGCTCCTGGAGTTTCAGCGACGCTTCCGGCCGACGCAACCGCTCCTGGAGTTTCAGCGACGCTTCCGGCCGACGCAACCGCTCCTGGAGTTTCAGCGACGCTTCCGGCCGACGCAACCGCTCCTGGAGTTTCAGCGACGCTTCCGGCCGACGCAACCGCTCCTGGAGTTTCAGCGACGCTTCCGGCCGACGCAACCGCTCCTGGAGTTTCAGCGACGCTTCCGGCCGACGCAACCGCTCCTGGAGTTTCAGCGACGCTTCCGGCCGACGCAACCGCTCCTGGAGTTTCAGCGACGCTTCCGGCCGACGCAACCGCTCCTGGAGTTTCAGCGACGCTTCCGGCCGACGCAACCGCTCCTGGAGTTTCAGCGACGCTTCCGGCCGACGCAACCGCTCCTGGAGTTTCAGCGACGCTTCCGGCCGACGCAACCCCCCTCTAGAGTTTCAGCGATGCTTCCGGACGACGCAACCCCCTCTGGAGCTTCAGCGACGCTTCTGGATGACGCAACCACCTCTGGAGCTTCAGCGACGCTTCCGAACGACGCAACTCCCTCTGGAGCTTCAGCGACGCTTTCGGACGACGCAACCACCTCTGGAGCTTCAGCGACGCTTCCAGACGACGCAACTCCCGCTGGATCTTCAGCGACGCTTCCGGCCGACGCAACCGCTCCTGGAGTTTCAGCGACGCTTCTGGCCGACGCAACTTCCTTTGGAGCTTCAGCGACGTTTCCGGACGACGCAACCCCCTCTAGAGCTTCAGCAACGCTTCTGGACGACGCAACTCCCTCTTGAGCTTCAGCGACGCTACCGGACGACGCAACCCCCTTTGGAACTTCAGCGACGCTTCCGACCGACGCAACCCCTTTTGGAGCTTCAGCGACTCTTCTGGACGACGCAACACCCTCTGGAGCTTCAGCGACGCTTCCGGACGACGCAACCACCTCTGGAGCTTCAGCGACGCTTACGGACGACGCAACTCCCGCTGGAGCTTCAGCGACGCTTCCGGACGACGCAACCCCCTTTGGAACTTCAGCGACGCTTCCGGCCGACGCAACCCCCTCTGGAGCTTCAGCGAAGCTTCCGGCCGACGCAACCGCCCCTGGAGTTTCAGCGATGCTTCCGGACGACGCAACCCCCTCTGGAGCTTCAGCGACGCTTCTGGATGACGCAACCACCTCTGGAGCTTCAGCGACGCTTCCGAACGACGCAACTCCCTCTGGAGCTTCAGCGACGCTTTCGGACGACGCAACCACCTCTGGAGCTTCAGCGACGCTTCCAGACGACGCAACTCCCGCTGGATCTTCAGCGACGCTTCCGGCCGACGCAACCGCTCCTGGAGTTTCAGCGACGCTTCTGGCCGACGCAACTTCCTTTGAAGCTTCAGCGACGTTTCCGGACGACGCAACCCCCTGTAGAGCTTCAGCGATGCTTCTGGACGACGCAACTCCCTCTTGAGCTTCAGCGACGCTTCCGGACGACGCAACCCCCTTTGGAACTTCAGCGACGCTTCCGGCCGACGCAACCCCCTCTGGAGCTTCAGCGACTCTTCTGGACGACGCAACACCCTCTGGAGCTTCAGCGACGCTTCCGGACGACGCAACCCCCTCTGGAGCTTCAGCGACGCTTCCGGACGACGCAACCCCCTCTGGAGCTTCAGCGACGCTTCCGGCTGACGCAACCTCCTCTAGAGTTTCAGCGACGCTTTCGGCCGACGCAACCGCTCCTGGAGTTTCAGCGACGCTTCCGGACGACGCAACTCCCTCTGGAGCTTCAGCGACGCTTTCGGCCGACGCAACCCCCTCTGGAGCTTCAGCGACGCGTCCGGCCGATGCAACCCCCTCTGGAGCTTTAGCGACGCTTCCGGCCGATGCAACCCCCTCTAGAGCTTCAGCGACGCTTCTGGACGACGCAACCCCCTCTAGAGCTTCAGCGATGCTTTCGGACGACGCAACCACCTCTGGAGCTTCAGCGACACTTCCGGACGACGCAACTCCCGCTGGAGCTTCAGCGACGCTTCCGGCCGACGCAACCGCTCCTGGAGTTTCAACGACGCTTCCGGCCGACGATACTTCCTCTGGAGCTTCAGCGACGTTTCCGGACGACGCAACCCCCTCTAGAGCTTCAGCGACGCTTCCGGACGACGCAACCCCCTCTGGAGCTTCAGCGACGCTTCCGGCCGACGCAACCCCCTCTAGAGCTTCAGCGACGCTTCCGGACGACGCAACCCCCTTTGGAGCTTCAGCGACGCTTTCGGCCGACGCAACCCCCTCTAGAGCTTCAGCGACGCTTCCGGACGACGCAACCCCCTTTGGAGCTTCAGCGACGCTTTCGGCCGACGCAACCCCCTCTTGAGCTTCAGCGACGCTTCCGGACGACGCAACCCCCTTTGGAGCTTCAGCGACGCTTTCGGCCGACGCAACCCCCTCTAGAGCTTCAGCGACGCTTCCGGACGACGCAACCCCCTTTGGAGCTTCAGCGACGCTTTCGGCCGACGCAACCCCCTCTAGAGCTTCAGCGACGCTTCCGGACGACGCAACCCCCTTTGGAGCTTCAGCGACGCTTTCGGCCGACGCAACCCCCTCTAGAGCTTCAGCGACGCTTCCGGACGACGCAACCCCCTTTGGAGCTTCAGCGACGCTTTCGGCCGACGCAACCCCCTCTAGAGCTTCAGCGACGCTTCCGGACGACGCAACCCCCTCTGGAGCTTCAGCGACGCTTACGGCCGACGCAACCCCCTCTGGAGCTTCAGCGACGCTTCCGGACGACGCAACCCCCTTTGGAGCTTCAGCGACGCTTCCGGCCGACGCAACCCCCTCTAGAGCTTCAGCGACGCTTCCGGACGACGCAACCCCCTCTGGAGCTTCAGCGACGCTTTCGGCCGACGCAACCCCCTCTAGAGCTTCAGCGACGCTTCCGGGCGACGCAACCCCCTCTAGAGCTCCAGCAACGCTTCCGGTTGACGCAACCCCCTCTGGAGCTTCAGCGACGCTTCCGGACGACGCAACCCCCTCTAGAGCTTCAGCGACGCTTCCGGACGACGCAACTCCCTCTGGAGCTTCAGCGACGCTTCCGGACGACGCAACCCCCTTTGGAGCTTCAGCGACGCTTCCGGACGACGCAACCCCCTTTGGAGCTTCAGCGACGCTTTCGGCCGACGCAACCCCCTCTAGAGCTTCAGCGACGCTTCCGGGCGACGCAACCCCCTCTAGAGCTCCAGCGACGCTTCCGGTTGACGCAACCCCCTCTGGAGCTTCAGCGACGCTTCCGGACGACGCAACCCCCTCTAGAGTTTCAGCGACGCTTCCGGCCGGCGCAACCCCCTCTGGAGTTTCAGCAACGCTTCCGGACGACGCAACTCCCTCTGGAGCTTCAGCGACGCTTTCGGCCAACGCAACTCCCTCTGGAGCTTCAGCGACGCGTCCGGCCGATGCAACCCCCTCTGGAGCTTTAGCGACGCTTCCAGCCGATGCAACCCCCTCTGGAGCTTCAGCGACGCTTCTGGACGATGCAACCCCCTCTGGTCGGACGACGCAACCACCTCTGGAGCTTCAGCGACGCTTCCGGACGACGCAACTCCCGCTGGAGCTTCAGCGACGCTTCCGGCCGACGCAACCGCTCCTGGAGTTTCAACGACGCTTCCGGCCGACGATACTTCCTCTGGAGCTTTAGCGACGTTTCCGGCCGACGCAACCGCTCCTAGAGTTTCAGCGACGCTTCCGGCTGACGCAACTTACTCTGGAGCTTCAGCGACGTTTCCGGACAACGCAACCCTCTTTGGAGCTTCAGCGACACTTCCGGACGACGCAACTCCCTCTTGAGTTTCAGCGACGCTTCCGGACGACGCAACCCCCTTTGGAACTTCAGCGACGCTTCCGGACGACGCAACCCCCTCTGGAGCTTCAGCGAAGCTTCCGGCCGACGCAACCTCCCTCTGGAGTTTCAGCGATGCTTCCGGACGACGCAACCCCCTCTGGAGCTTCAGCGACGCTTCTGGATGACGCAACCACCTCTGGAGCTTCAGCGACGCTTCCGGACGACGCAACTCCCTCTGGAGCTTTAGCGACGCTTCCGGCCGACGCAACCCCCTTTGGAGCTTCAGCGACGCTTCCGGACGACGCAACTCCCTCTGGAGCTTTAGCGACGCTTCCGGCCGACGCAACCCCCTTTGGAGCTTCAGCGACGCTTCCGGACGACGCAACTCCCTCTGGAGCTTTAGCGACGCTTCCGGCCGACGCAACCCCCTTTGGAGCTTCAGCGACGCTTCCGGACGACGCAACTCCCTCTGGAGCTTCAGCGACGCTTCCGGCCGACGCAACCTCCTTTGGAGCTTCAGCGACGCTTCCGGACGACGCAACTCCCTCTGGAGCTTCAGCGACGCTTCCGGCCGACGCAACCCCCTCTGGAGCTTCAGCGACGCTTCCGGACGACGCAACTCCCTCTGGAGCTTTAGCGACGCTTCCGGCCGACGCAACCCCCTTTGGAGCTTCAGCGACGCTTCCGGACGACGCAACTCCCTCTGGAGCTTTAGCGACGCTTCCGGCCGACGCAACCCCCTTTGGAGCTTCAGCGACGCTTCCGGACGACGCAACTCCCTCTGGAGCTTTAGCGACGCTTCCGGCCGACGCAACCCCCTTTGGAGCTTCAGCGACGCTTCCGGACGACGCAACTCCCTCTGGAGCTTTAGCGACGCTTCCGGCCGACGCAACCCCCTTTGGAGCTTCAGCGACGCTTCCGGACGACGCAACTCCCTCTGGAGCTTCAGCGACGCTTCCGGACGACGCAACCCCCTCTGGAGCTTCAGCGACGCTTCCGGACGACGCAACTCCCTCTGGAGCTTCAGCGACGCTTCCGGCCGACGCAACCCCCTTTGGAGCTTCAGCGACGCTTCCGGACGACGCAACTCCCTCTGGAGCTTTAGCGACGCTTCCGGCCGACGCAACCCCCTTTGGAGCTTCAGCGACGCTTCCGGACGACGCAACTCCCTCTGGAGCTTTAGCGACGCTTCCGGCCGACGCAACCCCCTTTGGAGCTTCAGCGACGCTTCCGGACGACGCAACTCCCTCTGGAGCTTTAGCGACGCTTCCGGCCGACGCAACCCCCTTTGGAGCTTCAGCGACGCTTCCGGACGACGCAACTCCCTCTGGAGCTTTAGCGACGCTTCCGGCCGACGCAACCCCCTTTGGAGCTTCAGCGACGCTTCCGGACGACGCAACTCCCTCTGGAGCTTTAGCGACGCTTCCGGCCGACGCAACCCCCTTTGGAGCTTCAGCGACGCTTCCGGACGACGCAACTCCCTCTGGAGCTTTAGCGACGCTTCCGGCCGACGCAACCCCCTTTGGAGCTTCAGCGACGCTTCCGGACGACGCAACTCCCTCTGGAGCTTTAGCGACGCTTCCGGCCGACGCAACCCCCTTTGGAGCTTCAGCGACGCTTCCGGACGACGCAACTCCCTCTGGAGCTTTAGCGACGCTTCCGGCCGACGCAACCCCCTTTGGAGCTTCAGCGACGCTTCCGGACGACGCAACTCCCTCTGGAGCTTTAGCGACGCTTCCGGCCGACGCAACCCCCTTTGGAGCTTCAGCGACGCTTCCGGACGACGCAACTCCCTCTGGAGCTTTAGCGACGCTTCCGGCCGACGCAACCCCCTTTGGAGCTTCAGCGACGCTTCCGGACGACGCAACTCCCTCTGGAGCTTTAGCGACGCTTCCGGCCGACGCAACCCCCTTTGGAGCTTCAGCGACGCTTCCGGACGACGCAACTCCCTCTGGAGCTTTAGCGACGCTTCCGGCCGACGCAACCCCCTTTGGAGCTTCAGCGACGCTTCCGGACGACGCAACTCCCTCTGGAGCTTTAGCGACGCTTCCGGCCGACGCAACCCCCTTTGGAGCTTCAGCGACGCTTCCGGACGACGCAACTCCCTCTGGAGCTTTAGCGACGCTTCCGGCCGACGCAACCCCCTTTGGAGCTTCAGCGACGCTTCCGGACGACGCAACTCCCTCTGGAGCTTTAGCGACGCTTCCGGCCGACGCAACCCCCTTTGGAGCTTCAGCGACGCTTCCGGACGACGCAACTCCCTCTGGAGCTTTAGCGACGCTTCCGGCCGACGCAACCCCCTTTGGAGCTTCAGCGACGCTTCCGGACGACGCAACTCCCTCTGGAGCTTTAGCGACGCTTCCGGCCGACGCAACCCCCTTTGGAGCTTCAGCGACGCTTCCGGACGACGCAACTCCCTCTGGAGCTTTAGCGACGCTTCCGGCCGACGCAACCCCCTTTGGAGCTTCAGCGACGCTTCCGGACGACGCAACTCCCTCTGGAGCTTTAGCGACGCTTCCGGCCGACGCAACCCCCTTTGGAGCTTCAGCGACGCTTCCGGACGACGCAACTCCCTCTGGAGCTTTAGCGACGCTTCCGGCCGACGCAACCCCCTTTGGAGCTTCAGCGACGCTTCCGGACGACGCAACTCCCTCTGGAGCTTTAGCGACGCTTCCGGCCGACGCAACCCCCTTTGGAGCTTCAGCGACGCTTCCGGACGACGCAACTCTCTCTGGAGCTTCAGCGACGCTTCCGGCCGACGCAACCCCCTTTGGAGCTTCAGCGACGCTTCCGGACGACGCAACCCCCTCTGGAGCTTCAGCGACGCTTCCGGCCGACGCAACCCCCTCTGGAGCTTCAGCGACGCCTCCGGCCGACGCAACCCCCTCTGGAGCTTCAGCGACGCTTCCGGCCGACGCAACCGCTCCTGGAGTTACAGGGATGCTTTCGGCCGACGCAACCGCTCCTGGAGTTTCAGCGACGCTTAAGGCCGACGCAACTTCCTCTGGAGCTTCAGC
This sequence comes from Cucurbita moschata, assembly GCF_002738365.1. Classification (NCBI taxonomy): domain Eukaryota; kingdom Viridiplantae; phylum Streptophyta; class Magnoliopsida; order Cucurbitales; family Cucurbitaceae; genus Cucurbita; species Cucurbita moschata. Next base: position 154,464 of record NW_019268587.1, on the reverse strand, counting down.
GACGTTTCCGGACGACGCAACCCCCTCTGGAGCTCCAGCGACGCTTCCATACGACGCAACCCCCTCTGGAGCTTCAGCGACGCTTCCGGCCGACGCAACCCCCTCTGGAGCTTTAGCGACGCTTCCGGCCGACGCAACCCCCTCTAGAGCTTCAGCGACGCTTCCGGCCGACGCAACCTCCTCTGGAGCTTCAGCGACGCTTTCGGACGACGTAACCCCCTCTGGAGTTTCAGCAACGCTTCCGGCCGTCGCAACCCCCTCTGGAGTTTCAGCAACGCTTCCGGGCGACGCAACCCCCTCTGAAGCTTCAGCGACGCTTCCGGGCGACGCAACCCCCTCTAGAGCTTCAGCGACACTTCTGGGCGACGCAACTCCCTCTAGAGCTTAAGTGACACTTCCAGACGATGCAACCCCCTCTGGAGCTTCAGCAACGCTTCCGGACGACGAACCCCCTCTAGAGCTTCAGCGACGCTTCCAGCCGACGCAACCTCCTCTGGAGTTTCAGCGACGCTTCCGGCCGACGCAACCCCCTCTGGAGTTTCAGCGACGCTTCCGACTGACGCAACCCCCTCTGGAGTTTCAGCGACGCTTCCAGCCGATGCAACTCCCTCTCTGGAGCTTCAGCAACGCTTCCGGACGACGCAACCCCCTCTGGATCTTCAGCGACGCTTCCGGACGACGCAACCCCCTCTGGTGTTTCAGCGACGCAACCCCTTCTGGAGTTTCAGCGACACTTCCAGCTGACGTAACCTCCTCTGGAGCTTAAGCGATGCTTCCGGACGATGCAACCCCCTCTGGAGCTTCAGCGCGCTTCCGGACGACGCAACCCCCTCTGGAGCTTTAGCGACGCTTCCGGACGACGCAACCTCCTCTGGAGTTTCAGCGACGCTTCCGACCGACGCAACCCCCTCTGGAGTTTCAGCGACGCAACCGCTCCTGGAGTTTCAGCGACACTGCTTTCGGTACTTTCCTTCAATTCTCTAGCAGTCTTTGTGAAGCTAACTCGTTTCTGTTTGCTCGTAACGTAGTTCTCACAAGGACTCATAACAATCTCCGCATCAAATACACCTTGTTCATAGCCGACAGTTTTTCATACATATTCGACAGCGTCTTCAACAGACCTGACGTTGTCTTCTCCTTGATAATGTTGAACGCCACCTTTCTGGATAGCGTCAACCAGATCAGCCCCAAGACTTGTCGATCCTTGACCTTCCACTGTTCCGTGGTCATGGTATCCGGCTTCACCCCAACAGAGGTTCGTGAAGATCTTTCTGGTACAGATAATCTTCAATCTGCATCTTCCAGAAATCGAAATCGGATCCATTGAACTTCTCAATTCCAATCTTTGAACTTTCCATCTTCACAGATCGTGGTGAATTTCGCCTAGCTCTAATTTCCACCTGGCTCTGACTTCCGCCTAGCTCTGACTTCCGCCTGGCTCTGACTTCCGCCCGGCTCTGATACCAGTTGTTGGGGATAGATATCAGTCGTTAGCTCTGATACTAGTTGTTAGGATCGCACAACAACGCACACACTCGATCTAGATGAACACAAAGAAAAGGATAGAGAAAATTGCAAGGAGAACTCTGGCTAAAAGAATTTTTTTATTTGATGATTTCAGGTATGTACAATAAGAGAGAGTACAGAGAATAGAAAGTACATTTTCAAACCTCTACCGGACCAGATATATATATGGTATAGTTTACTATATATAGCTTTACCAGATTTAGCCATCTACTATATATAGCTATTTACCATATATAGCTTTACCATATATAGCTTTACTATATATAGCTTTACCAAATATAGCTTTACCGGATATAACCGTTGACCAAGCTATAAATAAGTATCAGGCTCCATAGCCTAACAACATATTCCTCGTCCACAACTTGCTCCGATGAGCCTCTCCTTGCTAGACGTGGCAACGGAGACTTCAATTGGGTCGTTGACGTTGCCGACGTTCTTGGGGATCTTCCTTTTCCTCTCTCTTTTGGCAGCATCTTTTCCGTGTGCGATATGTTCTCTCCCTCTACCAACTGTTAGATGAAGACCTGTGATTTTTCTTTGTTTAGTTTATTCACGTTTTTTT
>NW_019268587.1:151654-151884 GCF_002738365.1 Cucurbita moschata | reverse complement strand
GACGCAACCCCCTCTGGAGCTTCAGCGACGCTTCCGGACGACGCAACCCCCTCTAGAGTTTCAGCGACGCTTCCGGCCGGCGCAACCCCCTCTGGAGTTTCAGCAACGCTTCCGGACGACGCAACTCCCTCTGGAGCTTCAGCGACGCTTTCGGCCAAAGCAACTCCCTCTGGAGCTTCAGCGACGCGTCCGGCCGATGCAACCCCCTCTGGAGCTTTAGCGACGCTTCC
>NW_019268587.1:66525-146584 GCF_002738365.1 Cucurbita moschata | reverse complement strand
CAACCCCCTCTGGAGTTTCAGCGACGCAACCGCTCCTGGAGTTTCAGCGACACTGCTTTCGGTACTTTCCTTCAATTCTCTAGCAGTCTTTGTGAAGCTAACTCGTTTCTGTTTGCTCGTAACGTAGTTCTCACAAGGACTCATAACAATCTCCGCATCAAATACACCTTGTTCATAGCCGACAGTTTTTCATACATATTCGACAGCGTCTTCAACAGACCTGACGTTGTCTTCTCCTTGATAATGTTGAACGCCACCTTTCTGGATAGCGTCAACCAGATCAGCCCCAAGACTTGTCGATCCTTGACCTTCCACTGTTCCGTGGTCATGGTATCCGGCTTCACCCCAACAGAGGTTCGTGAAGATCTTTCTGGTACAGATAATCTTCAATCTGCATCTTCCAGAAATCGAAATCGGATCCATTGAACTTCTCAATTCCAATCTTTGAACTTTCCATCTTCACAGATCGTGGTGAATTTCGCCTAGCTCTAATTTCCACCTGGCTCTGACTTCCGCCTAGCTCTGACTTCCGCCTGGCTCTGACTTCCGCCCGGCTCTGATACCAGTTGTTGGGGATAGATATCAGTCGTTAGCTCTGATACTAGTTGTTAGGATCGCACAACAACGCACACACTCGATCTAGATGAACACAAAGAAAAGGATAGAGAAAATTGCAAGGAGAACTCTGGCTAAAAGAATTTTTTTATTTGATGATTTCAGGTATGTACAATAAGAGAGAGTACAGAGAATAGAAAGTACATTTTCAAACCTCTACCGGACCAGATATATATATGGTATAGTTTACTATATATAGCTTTACCAGATTTAGCCATCTACTATATATAGCTATTTACCATATATAGCTTTACCATATATAGCTTTACTATATATAGCTTTACCAAATATAGCTTTACCGGATATAACCGTTGACCAAGCTATAAATAAGTATCAGGCTCCATAGCCTAACAACATATTCCTCGTCCACAACTTGCTCCGATGAGCCTCTCCTTGCTAGACGTGGCAACGGAGACTTCAATTGGGTCGTTGACGTTGCCGACGTTCTTGGGGATCTTCCTTTTCCTCTCTCTTTTGGCAGCATCTTTTCCGTGTGCGATATGTTCTCTCCCTCTACCAACTGTTAGATGAAGACCTGTGATTTTTCTTTGTTTAGTTTATTCACGTTTTTTTCTTGAGTGAGTTAGTTGCATTTTTTCGTAGGGAGAATTTGACGCATGCAACTTCCATGTTTAGATGTTTAGAGGAGAGTGAAGCAAGTTCAGCCACTTTGGTTATTTTTAGCGTAGGTTTGTGTTTTAAATACAACAATTAAAATGAGAATATACGCACTATTTTTTGCAACAAGATTCATAGTCTTCATCCTTCTACCTTCCATTGTTCGTTCCTGTTCTCACCGACATCAGTTACGAAGGTTGAAAGATAATAAGTGGCATTAGAGCACCCAGGTTTCAAGGTAGAATAAGATGCATACATCATGGGGTCCATCCCGGCACGCGTGCAGGAAAGAAGGGGTAGAAGAAGGAGTCGGCTGATGGCGGGCCAATCTAGTGCTTGAACTGTGGGAAGGAAACCACCTACGCAAGGATTGCTGGAGCAAGCCCAAGAACAAGGAGAAGGTCCATGTGGCCCAATCCGAAGAGGAAGAGCCGACACTTTTCATGGTGAGCGCATCGATGTTATCTATTTTTCCCAATTCCGATTCCAAAAACATAGAAGCAATCAACGGCGGCGCTGCTCTGGTGAGCATCATCGGTGAGGAGTCGATAGATCCTGAGGAAGAGCTCCAGTTGAGCATCACAAAGGCACTGACTGGGGAGCTGATTAAGTTGGAGGAGGAGCGAGTGTTCGCTTAGATCGGTGAAAGGGGAGAGCAGCACGAGCACCAGCGATGAGTCCTTGACACAGGGGCAACAAATTATACGACCGAGGCTAGGTCTACGTTCTTCAAGCTCGACTTGGGGATTCGTGGGACGTTGAAGTTCGGCAACGACTCCATCATTGAGATCAAAGGGCGTGGCACCATCCTGTTTATCGGCAAGGGTGGCGAGCATTGCAAGCTGACCGACGTTACTTCATCTTGAGGCTTAAGGCTAACCTTGTGAGCTTGGGTCAACTCGATGAGGCCGGATGCTACATCTACATCGAGCGTGGGTTGTTCAAGATTTGCAATGATCGACGATGGCACTTCACGCAAGTCTGACGCATGGCAAACCGCCTCTACATCCTGGAGTTGAAGATAGAACATCCGTTTAGCCTCTCGGGCAGAACCGAAGAAGCAGCTTGAAGGTGGCTCGCAAGGTACAGGCACTTGAGCTTTCCTGCTCTACTGAAACTACACAAGGAGGAGATGATGTATGGTTTGCCAGCAATCGAAGACGCGAATAGGCTGTGCGACGGGTATCTTATCGACAAGCAAAAGCGTACCCTTTTTCGTATTAGGCATCCTACTCTGTCGGTGAGCCGTTGGAGCTCATACACGGTGATTTCTACGGGCCCATCAAGCCAGCGACCCCAGGCAACAAGACTCTTTTCCTCCTGCTGGTTGATGACAAGAGCCACTTCATGTGGCTGATCCTGCTGCAAGTGTAGAGTGAGGCGGCAGAGTCGATTAAGTGCGTTCAAGCACGTACAGAGGCTGAATGCGGGAAGAAGATGTGAGTGCTGCGCACGGACCGAGGCAAAGAATTCACCTCGGCGAGCTTTGACAAGTACTGCGACGAGCTCGATGTGCAGCAACACCTAACGACGCCCTACTCCCCCTAGCAGAACAGGGTGGTAGAGCGCCAGAAGCAGATCATCATCGGGACGGCAAGATCACTGCTTATTTCGGGGACTTATCAAGATTGAGTTCATCCGAATAGAGAAACAGCTTGGAGACATCTTCACCAAGTCTCTGGCATGGGTAAAATTTGAGGAACTTCGCTCGGAGTTCAAATAATAAGATAGATATACCATGTAGAAGGAGATTATTAGATAAAATCCTATGATTTTTTCTTTATTTAGTTTATTCACGTTTTTTTTTTCATAAGTGAGTTTGAATTTGACTCATGCAACTTCCATGGGTAGAGAGGAGTGGCTCGAAGTATAGCTTTCAAGTATACCTGACCACTCCTGTATAGGTTTGTGTTTTAATTACAACCATTCAAATGAGAAATAAACGCATTGTTTTTTGCAACAAGATTCACACTCTTCTTCCTTCTACCTTCCGTTATTCGTTCATGTTCTCACCCGCATCAAAGTTGTGGAGGTTGAAAGATAACACCAACTAACCTCGATGTTTGGGGTTGAGATGGGAAGGGTGTGTGGTTGGTTGACACTTGGGTCGAAATTCTCACCGTTTTTTCGAGTATATTCTTTTGTATTTAAATTAACGATTGTTACAATAAGAATATAAATATTTTTTCGTCTACAAATTTATAATTCTATCCATTTAGCTCTAAAATTATCTTAAATTTAACAATTTAGGTCTTGAAGTTGAAAATGATTGCTACATTAATTTTCCTTAAATTTCTTAAGTTATATTCCTTAAATTTCGTAAGTTATATTGGACCTCCATTTAAAAATTGTTTAAAGGATTTAAATTTATTTGAACTTAAAACTTTCAAAACTAAATCTAAATGGATTTTAACGTTTAGAGTATAAATTGATATAAAATTTTGGGTTAGTGTGTTAGAAAGAATCGAGGAAACCAAGAAATGCATGGCTGACCACATTGAATAATACTCATAAATACAGACCACAACTATCAACTACCTTCCATCTCTATTAATTTCCTCCCAATTCTTCCTCATCCAAACCAGTTTCACACATGGACATATCATTACGCTTTCACTCAGCAATCACCGCAGCGGTGATTCTTATGACGGCCATCTGCCTGACTTCCCCTTGCCCGGCCGACGCCAAGCTGTGCGGGGACTGCATCAGGGACAGGATGGCGCTGCACTGCCCAGCCTGCGCACCGCCTCTTCGCTGCATGGCGCAGTGCCTGTGGGGCGGCGGTTCAAGGTCGAGGTGCGTTAAGCAGTGCGATGGCGGCGGTGCATGGGCGAGGCTGTGGAGTTGCAAGCGTTGCATGCGGAGTTGCAAGTGCAGTTGTACCTCTTCTTCTTCTTAGAGCGTATAATTATTATACGTAATATTATTATACGTAATATTATTATACGTAATATTATTATACGTCTGAAGCTTTAATAATCTTAATCTAAATCAAATTGGTTCCATAATTAAACAAAAAATAAAAATAAAAATAAAAATAAAAAAAAGGAGGGCTTAGCTGATCCAATAAGTAAAGGCAAGGCCAGCCAGCAAAAGGGAGAGAGTGACATAAGAAATGGCGAAGGGCGTTGAAGACGTGGAAGGGGATGGTGGAACTGCTGCTGACTCACCATCCCCCTCCGACATGTCGTCCCTCGATCCAACTCCTGTCGTCTCCGCCTTCTGTTGTTGGGCCTCCACATGCACCTGCAGTTTGAGGCCCTTCTTGCACCTCTCCGCTCTGCTACTCGCGAAGTAGCGGATTCCCTCTCCGTTTAAGGCCACGATATCTATGCCGTCCCTATACTCCCTGATGAACCTGCTTACATCGCACGCTTTGTATTCCTCCTTCCTTTCCAGCTCCACCACGTTACCGTGTGCCACAGAGTACGCGAACCCTACCCCCAACATTACTTTTTTATTTTTTATTTTTTTATTTTTACTCCTAATAAACCCGGTTCCGATTTCGATCCGATGAACCGGGAATCCCAAAACAAAATTTCTCACCCAAAAAACGCATTAAAAAACAAAAAGAAAAAATGGAAAAACGAATGGATCTTACAGATCTTATCTCCGACTCTGAATATTCGACCGGCCGACCAAGACGCAATGTTCGAATCCACGTCCCATCCCCTGTCGCCGCCGACGACATGGTGCGTCTCCGCTCCGGCAAAGGGCGCCGCGGTGGTGATAATAAACGCCGCCGTCAAAACCGCTGCTAGGTTATTGGTCGGAGTGGGCATGGCGCTGTCTTGATCTCGTGTGAGTTAAAATAAAATGAAAGGAAAGAAAATGAATATAGTTTTTTTAAGGCTCTATTAACCAACTAAACTATTATGTTTTTATTTTAAAATTTTATTATTATTGTTTATTTTTAGTTACTTTGTATTTATTTATTTTTATTTTTGTTTATTCTTATGGCCACCACTTGTTTGAACTTACACGCTCGGTATAACGTGTGGGTATGGGTCAACACGCGAGTCTTGAGTTGCCCAACTACAGTCTCGAGGTGGATCACATCATATAGGTGTACTACATTTGAATCATGGGGAAGTTTGGGCTGCGTTTCAAACTTGGGTCACATAAGAACTTAAACAACACCCAACCTGCGTTTGGATCCAACCCAAAATTTGACTTGCGGACCTACAGGGAGACGACCGCCTCTGTGCTGTAGTACCCAATGCTGATCCGTGGGCCTTGTTGATCCGCATCAACCTACAGGCGCTAGGATTGTGGCACGCCGTAGAGTCGGAGGAAGGAGAAACGATCAAGTACCCAGAAGGATCAGTTGGCGTTTGCTGCCATATTACGGTCTCAAATCACGAGAGGATTGACTGGCGAATCTGTCGATGACTATTTCAATGCGGATCACGGGGCTCGCCACCGGAGCAAGCTCAAGAAAAAAGTCCATGTGGCCCATTCAATTGAAGGTTTGCTCCTCAAATCGATGAAAGAGACGAGCAGTAAGAGCACCAGCGATGGGTCCTCGACACGGGGGCGACAAACCATATGACCGAGACCAAGTTTGCATTCTTCGAGCTTGACTCGAGGTTCGAGCTTTACTCGGGGATTCGTAGGACGGTTAAGTTTGGTGACGGCTCCGTCGTTGAGATCGAAGGGCGCAACACCATCCTGTCCGTCGGCACGGGAGGCGAGCACCACAAGCTGACCGACGTCTACTTCATCCTAAGGCTCAAGGCTAACCTTGTGAGCCTGGGTCAACTCGATGAGGCCGGCTGCCACATTTCCATTGAGCGCAAGCTACTCAAGATCCGCGATGATCGACGACGGCTGCTCACACAAGTTCGGTGCACGACAAACCGCCTTTACATCTTGGAGTTGGAGATAGAGCAACCAATCAGCCTCTCGACTAGGACCGAAGAAGTATCTTGGAGGTGACATATAAGGTAAGGGCACCTAAACTTTTCTGCCTTACAAAAATTACACAAGGAGTAGATGGTGCATGGTTTGCCAGCAATCAAAGAGGTGAACAAGCTGTGCGACGGGTGTCTCATCGGCAAGCAGAGGCGCACCCCCTTTCCATCTCAGGCATCCCTACTGCATCGGTGAGCCGTTGGAGCTTGTTGACAGCGATATCTGTGGGCCCATCAAGCCGGTGACCCGAGGCGGCAAGACCCTCTTCCTCCTGCTGGTCAATGACAAAAGCCGCTTCATGTTGCTCATTCTGCTGCAAGAGAAAAGTGAGGCAGCAGAGACGATTAAACGCATTCAAGCGCGAGTAGAGGCCGAATGCAGGAAGAAGATGTGAGTGTTGCGCACGGACTGAGGCAGAGAATTCACCTCGACGAGCTTCGGTAAGTACTATGACAAGCTTGGCATATAGCAACATCTAACGGTGGCCTACTCCCCCAGCAGAAAGGGGTGGTGGAGCACCAAAATCAGACCATCGTCGGGACAACAAGGTCATTGCTGATGACGGCCGGGATGCCCGAGAGGTTGGGGAGAGGCGATAATGACGACCATCTACCTCCTCAATCGGTCGCCAATGCAAAGCCTCAACAGGAATACACCACACGAGGCCTGGTACAACAAGAAGCCAGCGGTACGTCATCTCCGAGTGTTCGGCTGCATCGCATACATGAAGGACGCGCGTCTCCACCTCGCCAAGCTCGATCCTAGAGGGCTGAAGGTTGTCTTCATCGGCTATGAACCCAAAAACAAGGCGTACAGTATCTATGATCCTACGGAGAGGCGAGCTCACGTGTCGCGCAACCTCATCTTTTACGAGACCACCTTCTGGCAGTGGAACGACGTGATCGAGACAGACCAAAACCCAAATCAATTCACGATGGAGTACCTCGTCACCGACCAAAACCCAAATCAATTCACGATCGAGACAGCATTAGGAACTGTCACCGCCACCAGTAGCTGCGTCGGGCATGCCTACGCCAACCTCAACCACAACTTCGGCTGCACCCCTTGATCCACTGGAGTTTGCAATACCTCGTACTACAGATTCGATGCTGGATGCCGATCATGACGATGGTTTGGTGGGCAGGTACCGGAGGATGGAAGGCCTACTGGGAGGAGGTGAACCACCTAGATTGGCGGCAAACGAGCTCGAAGATCGGAGTTCAAACAATAAGATAGATATACGATAGGGTTTTAGGAGGAGATTGTTAAATAAATCTCTGTTGTTCAGTTAAACCTTTCCTATTTTGTTGTTAAAGTAATCCCTATTTCTTAGATTAAGCCATACCAATTGAGTGAGTGGAATAGCCTAGATAGGGAGGACATTAGTTTAGTTGCCATTTTCTTTTCTATTTTTAGGATATGTTGTTATTTAAATATGGTAATTGAATGAGAAATTGGTCTTGAGGAAATATTCTCTCTCCCTTTCGTTTGAAATGGGTCTTTGAAGAAAAGTATTGAGCGGCATGGGTGTGCCGATATTACGCCCAAGGCCATGTGTCGGAGGTTGGATAATGCATCCGCTCTCTGATACGGAGTATGTAAATGATATGGTATGGACACGGGAGAGCCAATGTCTCGATATAACTCATATGAATACATGTTTGGGATGTCTAGACGTTATGAACAACACGTGGACCCTGTAAGAACCGGGCTGACTCGATGACTCTAAAAGACGGGTAAATTTTTTAATAAAATAAAACAACCCAAACTTAAAACATATCAAACATTATATCAAATAAAGATGGTACAAAGTATTTTAAAACACAACACAATAGTTAAAACATAAGTTAAGGGACGACACAAAAGGGTTGAAGGACGAAGGGTGAGGTTTGCCTATGGCACCTGCTCCAGAGTCCGCTCCCGACCTCGACCAGCTCCTTATTTCCTGAAAAAAATGGAGAATAAGGAATGAGTACAAGACTCAGTAGTAGGCTCTTAATCGTGTCCTTGATATGCTAGGGTACCACACTTTTTCTTTTCATGTTCTTGTTTTTGTTCTTGTTCTTGTTGTAAATTCTTGTCATGTTTCTTAATTCGTTCTCCAAGACACTCCCCTTAGGACTTACGGTACTAGACATAAACTTGTCATCCTGTGTCCGAAGCTTCATGCGTTCCAAGCGACATAGTCTTAATACCTACTCTCAAGGCTTCATGCGTTCCAAGCGACACAGTCTTAATACCTACGCTCAAGGCTTCATACGTTCCAAGCAGCGTAGTCTAAGTCATAAACATGATGTACCGTGGGAGGTCTTAAAGATTCTAAGTGCACAAGGTCTTACTACTTTTTTTTCCTTAAGGCACTTGCTTTAATTATTTTTTTTTCCTAGAAACTACTCTACCCATTTTTATTGATGAGTAATGCATTTAATAAATAGGAACTATATGAATAAATATCTTATCCTTGCTGACAAAATGAGATTTATTTTAATAAAAAATATAATTTTTTCACGATTGGATAACATAAATTAGTACCCAATAATTTTCACAAATCTAGTATATAACATCTAATCATCCACTTTCTCCATATATTTCTACCCAACCTAAAAAAAAAAAAAAACAAAAAATTCAAACATATAAGACTATAAGTAGTGAATGGAAGTATAGGTAGAGGAGTAACACTTGGGTACTAAAAAAATATAGATTTCAATCAATTGAAATTGTTTATCCAAATCTTAACATTCTATAATTTTAGAATGATCAAATTATGTCTCAATTTAAAACTAAAAGGTATGATAATAATATTTGCACATGAATTTCTTTAATGTCGAAATCAAATAAAGGAATGAAATAATAATACATTCAATAAAAAAAATTTTCACAAGTGAGCCTTTGGTGTAGTGATATGATTCTTGCACATTAATTCTCCTTTCTTAATCGAGGTACATACATGAAATTGTAGTAATGCAAAATATGAGATAATGATGGATAGATATCATATCTAAGTCTTGACCATATATATTTTATTTACATGTACTTACACTCATAAATATATTATTTTTTAAAGTTCATAGATTTATTACACACAAACCTTATGCATATTTGTGGTCCCATGGTCTAGTGGTTAGGATAATGGACTTTGAATCCAATAACCAAAGTTCAAATCTTGGGTCCTTCTCCATATTTCTTTACTTAAATTTTAATGTGTTGAAACTCTTTATAGACTTTGAACCAACTTTGAAAGCTCATAACTTGGTGTGAATGATGGTGTGAAAAATTCATGAAAAATATTGGGAGTGAGAGCAAGAAACTACCGTTGTAGTCCATAGAAGAAGATTTGGGTGGTCGGAGTCCCATTTTTCTTTTCTAGAAGGATTCCCCATAGTATTCATGAAGAATTCTAAAATTCCTGTAGTCCATAGAAGAAGATTTGGGTGGTCGGAGTCCCATTTTTCTTTTCTAGAAGGATTCCCCATAGTATTCATGAAGAATTCTAAAATTCCGGTCTAAAGGCAGTTACCGTGAGTTTTTCCAAGAATAGGAAGGAGGTGAATGAACGACTTTGAACGCTCATAACTTAGCATGTGATGGTGTGAAAAATTCATGAAAAATATTGGGAGTGAGAGCAAGAAACTACCGTCGTAGTCCATAGAAGAATTTGGGAGTCCCAATTTTGTTTTCTAGAAGGAGTCCCCATAGTATTCATGAAGATTTCTAGCTGAAATTCCAGTTTGAAGGCAATTACCGCGAGTTCTTCCAAGAATAGAAAGGAGGTGAATGAACCGACTTTGAACGCTCATAACTTAGTCTTTGATGGTGTGAAATTCATGAAAAATATTAGGAGTGAGAGCAAGGAACTACGGTCGTAGTGCATAGAAGAAGATTTGGGTGGCCAGAGTCTCATTTTTCTTTTCTAGAAGGATTCCCCATAGTATTTATGAAGAATTCTAGCTGAAATTCCGGTCTGAAGGCAGATTACCGCGAGTTCTTCCAAGAACAGAAAGGAGGTGAATGAACCGACTTTGAACGCTCATAACTTAGTTTGTGATGGTGTGAAAAATTAATGAAAAATATTAGGAAGAAGTTTGTATTACAATCTAAATTTTTTTCGAATAAAACGAATTAATATGAAGTCTAGATCAAAAGATATGAAAATGAGAAAAGAGGAAAAAGTTAATCTGATTATGTGTTGCAACTTCCAGAAGGAGAGAGAAATCTTTTTGGCGAGCCACATGTCAACCTGCGGGAGGGAAAGCGCGTCAGATAGCTTGAAGGACACGTGTCGACCATTGGGTGGAATAGTGCATCAGTTGTATTGTGGAGCGAGCAGCTCCACTCGATGTGCGACATGCAGTAGCTCTTTTGACCCACGCCCACATCTGACCCAATTTGACTCGAAGGATGGTCGACCCGATCTGCATGGTTCCACGCGTCAACATAAGGAATTTCACTTCCGAGCGCACGCCTTCGTATTCGAACCCACAACTCATCAGCGGTTGACCAACCCAAGCATGCCACGTGGCAGCACCAGGACGTGCATCCTCTTCCCTCAAGTGCGTCCGTACGGGTGTGTGGCAGTGCACGTGGAGCGTCTTTCCAGCGTGTGTTGCGCGCATGAAGGTTATTTTCTGTCCTGTTCGACTTCTGTTTGCTCGATTTTAATCCCAACCATATTTTACGTGGATTAGGACCTAATTTGACAAAATCAGTATTTTTGGACATACTATTTGTATAGAAACACTAAACGAAGGGCATGCATCAACCATGTAAGTCACCGCACGGTATTTAGGAAGCAATACTTGTAGGGATTGCTTGGAATGCATACATGCTAGTGTATTTACCTTAGGTAGTAGCTTTTCGTGATTGAATGTAGTTAATTTGATTGTTATGGGTATGAATGCATTATTTGAAGTATTATGAGTGTTATTTGAGTATTGTAAGTATGCTTTAAGGCTTTGCTATTTATGTATATGTTTAATTCATGCTAAAAAGAGGATAAGAATTTGTGAACTCTTCGCTCTGGGAGCTTGATGGATGTTATCGCCCCATTGAACATGTATGTTTACTTTGTATGAATTATGTATGATAATGCTAGATGACGATTGTATGCACACTTAGTTATTTTCCATGACCTAATAATATGACAAGGATTTGTGGTCAGAAGTGACAAGTCACTATGTGTAGAACTAACCTTTCCATATGGGCCTATCAGATCACCACAACAAACAAAGTACCTTAAGAGTGTTCTTAGTCCACTAGTTGTGTGGTATCTATAGCTTCGTGGGAGGACCAGGGGTTCCTGATCAGTTCTCTCTGTTTCTAGCCGTTTCGCATGGAAAATGTGTCCCCACATCGTACAGACCATTAGCTACATGAGAAATGAGAGGTCGCGCCCCCAATAAGGGGACTATCGTGGGCCTTAGTAATTGTGTACCTTAGTAATTGCGGTCGTGGAGCCCACTTGGTACTTCCACCTTTGTTGGGTCCATTGAAACCCCATCCTTCGACACCATGTGCCCTAAGAATGAGCTTGCCATAGTTAAAATTCTCACTTATTTTCCTTCAAGATCACCAGGACTTTCCGGAGATGAACCTTGTGTTCTTAATCTATTTTCAAGTACACCAAGATGTCGTCTCCGAACAGGATGACAGATGTGTTGAATCACTCCTTGAATATTAGATTCATTGACTCTATGTATACGCAGGGGTATTGGTGAGTTCGAATGGCATAACAAAAAACTTATAGTGGTCGTACCTCGTTCTAATCTTAATCTGGTGGTAGCCGGATCAGAGATCTATTTTGGAGAATATTGTCACCTCCTTGAGTTGGTCAAACATATCTTCTATATGGGGAAGAGGATACTTATTCTTCATCGATCTCTTGTTCAATTTCCTGAAGTTGATGCACAAACACATTGATCCATCGTTCTTCTTTACTATAAGAGCCTAAACCTGCCGCTAGTAGATATTGTCTACTTCAACCCGTTACGTATCGTCGTCAGCTTTACAGTTTTAAAACGTGTCTGTTAGGTTAAAAGTTTCCACACCCTTATAAGAAATTCTTTGTTCCTCCCTCCAACTTTTGTGGGATCTCACATTGACAAACAACACTAGAGCACTCCAAGAGGATACCTCAGAATAGATGAAATCCTTGTCCAACAAGACTTGGAGTTGCTCCTTCAAAACCTTACTATGAAAAGAGTAGGTTTTGACACTCACGACAAGACAAGCAAAACGACAACCCTCAAGTGGCGCACATCCGCCACAAGAGGCCCAATATAGAAAAATTGCATGATGCAACCGAGGAGGATGGTGCATCATCCAACGCACCATGTAACATGTCAATTGAAGAGCAGATGAGGCAAAAGTAGGATAAGAACAACGAGTAGATATGAGCGTCATGTATAGGCTTATTGAAGGGTTGGGTAGGGCACCGAGCTTTAGCCTAAAAGTTCAGGTTCTGAAGAGAATTTGGACATGTGGTTCTAGAGTCAAGTTCGTTCATATGAAATATGAAAACTCGTCAAATTTGGTGTCAATTGAACACGAGATGGATGCTTCGCTACTGTTAGATAAATCCCTCCCGAGTGAATGTGATCCCTAATTTTTAGTTAACCATTTTTTGTTAGATAACTATTTTAACTATTTTTACGTTGAACCCACACAATTGAGGTAAGTGGGAAGTACACATAGAGTCATTTTTTAGGTAACTATTTTAACTATTTTTACGTTGAACCCACCCAATTAAAGTAGGTGGGAAGTAGGTAGAGTGGATGAGCGTTAGTTAAGTTGACATTTACTTTTCTATTTTAGGATAATTTGTTATTTAAATATCCAAAGTAAATGAGAAATCAAATCATCGAGTCTTCATCAAATCTTTCTCCTTTTACTTTCAGTTATTTTTCCTTCGGCCAGTTTTTTCATCGACGTTTTCCTTCCAATTGCTAGAGTCAACAAGTGGTATCAGAGCCCGGTTGAAGCCATCGGTGGTATATCATTGCGAAGGAGCCAATTTTATCAACAGTCAAGTTGAATAACTCAAGTGGTTAGAGTGTCAACCTAACAACACATAGGTCTCAGGTTCGAATAGAAGAAAATGCAAAGGGAGGCAAGCATCACAAGCAGACCCGACGTCTACTTCATCATACATATTTAATACTTTCTGCGACAAAAAAATTAAGAATACCCACCGCATCGACGTCTACTTCATCCATCCCAATCTTCACGGCCAACATTGTGAGGAGGAATGACTTGTATGCCTAAAGGTCCATGACGACACCAGCGAGAGCAGTGGGCCCTCCAGCTGTCGATATAAGAAACCATGGAAATGGAAATCTCGGGCGCATGCGCGGGAAAGAGGCTCTTCAAGAGAAGGAGCCGACTGATGACAGGCCCCTTCTCGGCCATCTCCTTGTTCCTGAGCTTACTCTAGCAAGCCTCTCTTCCCAGAGTACGAGTCGACTCTTTTCATGGTAACTGCATCAGTCCTACTTGACGTCCCTAATTTTGATTCGCGGGACGGTGAAATTTGGCAACGGCCACGCAAGTTCGGTGCACGGCAAACCGCCTTTACATCCTAGAGTTGGAGATAGAGCAACCAGTTAACCTCTCGACTAGGACCGAAGAGGTATCTTGAAGGTGGCACGTAAGGTACGGGCCCCGACGACTCTGTCATCGAGATCGAAGGGCGGCGCGGTGACACAATCGCGCTTTCGAAGGCAGCGGACTAGCGATTGTGCGGCACTCACTTTCTAGCAACAAGTGAGTTCAGCCTATTTGTTCTTGCGTCGCTTACGGCCAAGCGACGTACGGTCAAGCCTCTAGCCTCGGTTTTAAAAGAAGGTTTTAGAAAACGAGGAGAGAGAGAGAGATTTTAGAAAGAGAGATTTTAGAAAGAGACGTTATATAAGCAAGCAAGAGAAAGATAACAACGGCTTAGCATATATAACCTTGGGTAGGGAGAAGTTGACGACTAGTCATATCCCTATAGTACATTCTGGGCCATTTTAGTTCTGGCAGGCCTAGACATGATATTTTTGAGGTGTCATACGCTTTAGAATTACAAAGGGAAAAACACTAGAATGAAAAGACATGACAAGGGTTTGGCTTGTCATGGGCATGCGGCCATGGGCAACATGCCCTGGACAAGCATGACCGTGACATCCTCCCCCACCTAATTGGTTGACGTCCCTGTCAACCGACTACTTTCATACCTTGCGATGGGGGTGGCGGCGGAGTTCAGATCTTCGGCGCGTTCCCAGCTTGTTTCCTCTGTAGGGAGATTCTTCCATTTGACAAGGAATTCACGAATCGTCCGTACAGGTCTTCCTATCTTCCTAACCCTGTCGGCTAGGATCTCTTCCACTTCCTTTGTTTCTTTTTGGTTCAGATCGATGTTCGGTCTTGTGGTTGCATTTCGTTGGTCGTCGTCTGGATCAGGGTGATAAGGCTTCAAGTTGCTCACATGAATGACGGGGTGGATTTTCATCCACGCGGGTAGTGCAACTCTATAGGAGGTAGCCCCGATCTTTTTAAGGACTTCAACCGGGCCTTCATATTTACGAACTAGTCTCTGGTCCTTTCGGCTACAAAATCTGATCTGTTCCGGTCTCAGCTTGATAAGGACTTATCTCCTGCACGGAAATGAAGGGGGCGACGCTTCTTGTCCGCCCATTTCTTCATATGTTTGGAAGCCTTCTCTAAATATGCCCAGGCTATATCTGTCGTCTGCTTCCATTCCCTCGTAAAGTTGTGAGCTTGAGGGTTTTTTCCTGCATAAGGATGATCAATAATATGGGGTAAGGCCGGTTGTCGTCCACTTACAATTTCGAAGGGACTCTTCCCTGTAGATGAGCTGGTTTGACAATTGAAGCAAAATTGGGCGACATCTAACAATTGTATCCAGTTTTTTTGGCGAGCGTCGACGAAGTGACGTAAGTATTCTTCGAGCAAGCAATTGAACCGTTCTGTCTGTCCATCGGTTTGAGGGTGATAACTCGAGGAGATGTTTAAGGTTGTTCCCAAGAAAGCGAATAACTCAGTCCAGAATGTCCCAATGAATCTGCCATCCCTATCACTGATGATGCTTGATGGAATGCCCCATAACTTTACGACGTGTTTGAAAAATAGTTGGGCTGTGAGTTCTGCCGAGCATAATTTGGGAGTGGGGATGAATGTCGCATATTTGGAGAATCGGTCTACAATAACCAAGATGGCGTCATATTCCCCGACCTTTGGGAGGTGTGTTATGAAGTCCAGGGATACACTTCCCCAGGGTCTTGTTGGCACAGGTAGAGGTTCCAAGAGTCCAGAGACTTTGGCTTTTTCGACCTTATCCTGTTGGCAGATGAGGCACGTCTTGGTGTATTGCATGATGTCGTCTCGTATGTTTGGCCAGAAGTACCCCTTCTTTATTAGGGCGTATGTTCTTTGCCACCCAGGATGTCCGGCCCACAAGGTATCATGACATTCCTGAATGAGCTTCTTCCTCAGTTCCCCTGTTCTTGGGACGTACAATCTGTTTCCTTTGGTTATCAGGAGGTCCCCTTCAACCCAAAACTGCCGTGTCTTTCCAGCCTTAGCTAGTTCGACAACAGCTTTGGCCGATGGGTCTTTGTGTAAATGTTCCTTGATGATGTCGCGCATCGATCCATCGATCTTACTTGAATGAATATGGGCTAACATGCACAGGGCCGCATGTTCGCCCTTCCGACTCAGCGCGTCGGCTGCTTGATTACTCTTTCCTGTTTTGTGTTCGAACTTGAAGTCGAATTCGGCCAACGACTCCTGCCACCGGGCTTGTTTTGCTGTTAATTTTGGTTGATCAAAGAAGTGGCAAGTGGCGCTGTTATCCGTCTTCACTACGAACTGTGATCCTAAGAGATACTGTCTCCAGACTCGAAGGCAGTGGACTACGGCCAGCATTCCTTTCTCGGAGACAGTGTATCTTCGTTCGGCATCATTGAGCTTTCGACTTTCGTAAGCGATGAGGTGGCCTTCTTGAATAAGGACTCCCCCGAGAGCAAAGTCGGAAGCATCGGTTTCTACTTCAAATGGCTTTGTGACGTCTACCAACCCGAGGACAGGACCCCTCGTCATGGTTGTTTTCAGATTTTCAAAGGCCATTTGACAATCATTCGACCACAACCAAGGGTGGTCTTTCTTCAACAGCTCTGTCAATGGGGCGGCTCGTCGTGAAAACCCTTCGACGAACCGCCTATAGTAGTTGGCTAGTCCTAAGAAGGACCGCAACTCAGATACAGAAGTAGGAACCTTCCATTCTTGGATAGCTTTTATCTTGTCGCTATCCATACTAATTTGTCCATATCTGACGACATGTCCCAGGAAGTTGATGCAGGTTTGTGCGAATGCACATTTCTCCTTCTTCACATACAGCTGGTTCTGCCGGAGCTTGTCAAACACTAACTTCAAATGCACTTTGTGTTCCTCGAGGGTTGTGCTGTAAACAACAATGTCGTCGAGGTATACTATGACGAATTGATCCAGGTATTCGTAGAAAACCTGGTTCATCAACGTGCAGAACGTAGCTGGGGCGTTTGTCAAGCCAAAGGGCATTACTAGGAATTCAAAGGCCCCATATCTCGTTACGCACGTCGTCTTGGGTTCGTCCCCTTCGGCAATGCGTACTTGATAATATCCTGATCGTAAGTCCAACTTCGTGAAGTACTTGGCCCCGTGAAGTTGGTCGAACAAGTCAGATATTATCGGCAGAGGATATTTGTTGCGTACTGTCACCTTGTTTAAGGCTCTATAGTCTATGCACAGACGCAACGTCCCATCCTTCTTCTTCTAGAACAGTACGGGGGCTCCATAAGGGGCCTTTGCCGGGCGAATGAATCCCGCCTTCAACAACTCATCCAGTTGTTTCCTCAATTCGGCTAGCTCGGGTGGAGCCATCCGGTATGCGTTCTTTGCTGGCGGCTTAACCCCGGGAAGGAGTTCGATTTCGTGGTCAATGCCTCGCCGAGGGGGTAGTGTTTGTGGTAGACTCTCCGGCATTATGTCGGTATAGCTGTCTAGTACTTCCTTGATTTCCTCTGGGACAGTCCCTTCGGTGGTTGCTTCTTCTATCAGTGGTATGGCCATGAATGTAGGTTCCTCTCGTGCAAGTCCCCTTTTCAGTTGTATGGCCGAGATCATTCGAAGACTACCTGGTTGCTTGATGCTTGCAGGTATTACTGTGGGATTACGGTCGGTGATCACCAAGCATTTTGCCAATGGCATTGGGATGACCTTGTGTTCCAGGAGGAACTTCATCCCAAGTACCACGTCGAAGTCGTCCATGCGAACCACGACAAGGTCTAGCTCTCCAGTCCAATCCCCTATTTTGAAGGGGACTCTCTTAGAAACTCCCACAATAGGCAAGGCCTCGGAGTTGACAGCTTTCATTTTCCCCGGGTCTTTTCCTATGGTGAGTCCCAATCTTCTGGCTTCTTGATCGGCAATGAAGTTGTGGGTTGCTCTAGAGTCTATCAAAGTGCTCTTGCTCGGTTGAGAGTTTATTGTGGCATCCACGAACATGAGCCCTTTCTCTATTACCTCCTTCGGTTCGACTTTCCGTTGGAGGGCTGACAAGAATTTGAGTGCGCCCATTCAGGGGTTATCGTGATCTTCCTTCTTGTCTAGAAAAGTCTCGACCCTTGCTTCATTGCTCTCTTGAATGGATACTTGAAGTGCAGTGAGAGAGGCCCGGTGAGGACAGTAGGATACCTTGTGGGGGCCTTTACACAGCATGCATTGCAAAGGCGTCGTCGGGTGGTTCCTTTGATGGTAAGGCCCTCGAGATGTCCCCGCTTGATTGTTCTAAGGAGGTCTATCCGTCCATCCATTCGGTCTGTTGGGGCTTCCATTTCGCTGGCCTGGTGGTCTGTATGGTTTGCCCCCATTGTTTGGGGCTGGTGTCGCTCTTCTTTGGGATCCTGCTTCGTTCCTACAGTCTACGAGTCTCTCGGCGCAGGCCATTGCGACAACTAGAGTTTGGACCCTATTCTCATGTATCTTTGTTTTGGCCCACGGCTGTAGACCATTTATGAAGAAGAACACCTTGTCCTTCTCTGCTGTGCCCCTGATATCCAGCATCAGGGTTGAGAACTGTCTGACGTAGTCCCGTATGTTTCCCGTGTGTTTCAGGGCTACTATTTTCTCCATTGCTATATGCCCTGCGTTTTCGGGGAGGAATTGTTCCCTCAACTCTCTCTTGAGGTCCTCCCATGAGTCGATGGTGCACAATCCATCCTCGATGTCTTGCACCTTCGTACGCCACCACAGTTTGGCGTCGTCTATGAGGTACATCGCGGCTACAGTCACCTTCTTGTCGTCGGTACAAGCCGTTGTGGCTTTGAAGTACTGTTCGACGTCAAAGATGAAGTTCTCCAACTCTTTGGCGTCCCGATTCCCTTTGAAGGCTCTAGGGTCTGGGAACCTTAGTTTGTTGGATCCTGTACTAGTTTGTCCAGCCGCGACACCTTCCACGGCTTTCATGGTAATTTCAATTCGAGTGCTCATGGTGGCCATCCTTTCTTGGAGATCGTCGACTGTTGTTCTGAACTCATCAGCCAATCCATTGAACAAACTCATCATTGTGTTTTGTAGTACATCGAACTCTTCGCCACGTCCCTCTTTGTGTGCGACAGAGCTGTCCGGACTATCAGACGGTTTTGGGCTGCTCGTAGGAGCAACTCTTTCTTCGAGCGAGGTCACTCGAAACAACAGTTCTGCGATTGGCAACCCATCCAGGCGGTTGCCCATTGCGTCGACTTGGACGACTTTTTCACTCAGTTCGGTCACCCGTGTTTCCAGAAAACGGAGGGTGTCAGGGACTTCTTTGAGGAACAGCATTTCCTCCTCTATTAGCGTAAGCCGGTTGGCTTGTGCTTTGGGTGTCGACTTTGTCGTCGACATGATCTCGGTCTGTATGACGTTACGGAGCTAACAAAGCTCTGATACCACTTGACACAATCGCGCTTTCGAAGGCAGCGGACTAGCGATTGTGCGGCACTCACTTTCTAGCAACAAGTGAGTTCAGCCTATTTGTTCTTGCGTCGCCTACGGCCAAGCGACGTACGGTCAAGCCTCTAGCCTCGGTTTTAAAAGAAGGTTTTAGAAAACGAGGAGAGAGAGAGATTTTAGAAAGAGAGATTTTAGAAAGAGACGTTATATAAGCAAGCAAGAGAAAGATAACAACGGCTTAGCATATATAACCTTGGGTAGGGAGAAGTTGACGACTAGTCATATCCCCCTATAGTACATTCTGGGCCATTTTAGTTCTGGCAGGCCTAGACATGATATTTTTGAGGTGAGGTGTCATACGCTTTAGAATTACAAAGGGAAAAACACTAGAATGAAAAGACATGACAAGGGTTTGGCTTGTCATGGGCATGCGGCCATGGGCAACATGCCCTGGACAAGCATGACCGTGACACGCTGCACGTCAGCAAGGGAGGCAAGCACCACAAGCAGACCGACGTCTACTTCATCCATCCCGAGCCTCACGGACAACATTGTGAGCCTGGATCAACTCGATGAGGCTGGTTGCCACATTTCCATCGAGCGCGGGCTACTTACGATCTGTGATGATCGACGACGGCTGCTCACGCAAGTTTGGTGCACGGCAAACCTCCTTTACATCCTAGAGTTGGAGATAGAGCAACCAGTCAGCCTCTCGGCCAGGACCGAAGAGGTATCTTGGAGGTGGCACGCAAGTTACAGACACCTAAACTTTCATGCTCTAAAAAAAATTACACAAGGAGGAGATGGTGCACGGTTTGCCGGCAATCAAAGGCGTGAACAAGCTATCCAACGAGTGCCTCATCGGCAAACTGAAGCGCACCCCCTTTCCGTCTCAGATATCCTATTGTGCCAGTGAGCCATTGAAGCTCGTGCGCGGCGATATCTGTGGGCCCATCAAGCCAGCGACCCCAGGCGGCAAGACCCTCTTCCTCCTACTGCTGGTCGATGACAAAAGCCACTTCATGTGGCTAATTCTGCTGCAAGCGAGAAGTGAGGCAGTAGAGGCAATTAACTGATTCTGCTGCAAGCGAAAAGTGAGGTAGTAGAGGCAATTAAGCACTATTAAGCACTTTCAAGCACGAGCGGAGGCGGAATGCGCGGGAAGAAGATGCGGGTGCTGCGCATGAACCGAGGTAGAGAATTCACCTCGGCGAGCTTCGGTAAGTACTGCGACGAGCTCGGTATGCAGCGGCACCTAACGGTGCCCTACTCCCCCCAGCAGAACGGGGTGGTGGAACGCTGAAATTAAACTATCATCGGGACAGCAAGGTCATTACTGATGATGGCCGGGATGCCTGAGAGGTTCTAGGTAGAGGCGGTAATGACGACCGTCTGCCTCCTCAATCGGTCGCCAATGCGAAGCCTCGACGAGAAGATGCCACATGAGGCCTGGTACAACAAGAAGCTAGCGGTATGTCATCTCCGAGTGTTCGGCTACGTCGCATACATTAAAGACGCGCGTCCCCACCTCGCCAAGCTCCATCCCAGGGGGCTGAAGGTCGTCTTCATCGGCTATGAACCCAGAAGCAAGGCGTACAGGTTCGGCAGCATCGCATACATGAAAGTCGCGCGTCCCCACCTCGCCAAGCTTGATCCCAGGGGGTTGAAAGTCGTCTTCATTGGCTATGAACTCGGAAGCAAGGCGTACAGGTTCTATGATCCTGCAGAGGGGCGAGCTCACATGTCGCGCAACGTCATCTTCGACGAGAGCACCTTCTGACAGTGGAACGACGTGATCGAGGTAGACCACAACTCAAATCAATTCACGGTGGAGTACCTCATCATTGAGCCGAAAGGAGGAGCACAACATCAGGAACAGTTATCGCCGCCAGCAGCCGCACCCCCTGAACCAGTGGAGTTCACAACACCACGGACTGCGGATTCGACACTAGATGCTAATCACGATTCGGACTGCGGATTCGGACTGCGGATGAGCAGTTGCCATTTCCTTTTCTATTTTAGGATAATTTGTTATTTAAATATTTCAATTTAATTAGAAATCAAGTCATCGAGTCTTCAACAAATCTCTTCCCTTTTACTTTCCGTTATTTTTCCTTCGAAGAAATTTTTCTTCGGCTAGTTTTTTCGTCGACGTTTTCCTCCCAATTGCCAGAGTCAACAGCGACAACATATGTTCGTTCGCCAAAATTATGGTGTCAACTCTCCACCACCCCTAGGCCCTGTGGCCTAAGTATGCTACCCTATGACACATGCGTGTGTCATAGTGAGGGTGAGCATTTTGAGACGAGTGTCTCGAGCGACTTCCTTTGTAATCGGTCTTTCAAGTATAGTATTAGCAACGTGGGTGTGCCAGTATTGCACCCCAGACCAGGTTGGATTATGCACCCGATATCTAGTATGGGATCCGTAAATGACATGGCATAGGCACGAGAGGACCAATGCCTCTATAGAACCTAGATGGATGGGTGTTCGAGATGTCCCAATGTTATGAACAACATGTGCGCTCATTCTTTATGGCATAATCGAGCGAGTTGCGATGGCCAACGACACCCCGTGACTTTGGAAGGTGTTAAGAAATATGGCCCATGTTAATTAGGAACCAAGATATTGTGAGATCCCACATCGGTTGGGGGGAGAACAAAACATCATTTATAAGAGTGTGGAAACCTCTTCCGAGTAGACGGGTTTTAAAAACCTTTAGAAGAATCCCAAAAGGGAAAGTCCAAAGAGGACAATACCTGCTAGCGGTGGACTTGGATTGTTACAAAGATGATGTTGGAAGTGGCGTTGCATTGAGAGACCTTGGCCTCGATCGATGGTGACGAGAATACTACTTCATTTTTATGACAGCCTATGCTAGCATGGTTCTCAGCCAACGAATCCATTCCCAGAAAAACATCAAAATCCATCATACTAATAACTATTAGATTTACGTCTCGGGCTTGTTCCGTTATTACTTGTCAAGGTTTCACTCTATCCGTAGCAACTAAGTCTACACCTATTTGGGTAATATCAGACAGCATATGCAATAAGAGTTCTAACTCAAACCTTGACTGACTAACAAACAATATAGATATAAATGAATCCGTAGACCCTTAATCAAATAAAGTTAGGGTAAGATGCCCCAAGACAAATAATGTACTTGTCATCACTGTGTTAGAGTTTCCAACGTCCCTATTGGTGAAAGTGGTGCCTGGGAACGGGTCTGTAGGCCTTCTTATACTGCTTGGGCCTCTTGGCGGGTTAACTGATTTTTCAGTGTTCTTTTCTAAACAGTTCATAGCCATGTGACCCTCTTGGCCGTACCTGAAGCATGCTTTAGCCCAGACTAGGCACCATCTCCAATGTTTCCTTCCACACTCGCTGCACTGAGGTCTCTCGTTTCCTCTGACTCCCTATTCACCCGAATGCTCACCATGTCCCAGGTCCCTATGGTTACTGTCTGCCTATTGTAGTTGGCACACAAGTGGTTGACGACGCAGTTCTATCTGATTATACCTCTATTCTTTTCTTATGGTGATTGCTGGTGTTGTTGGCCCTTGGTGTTTTCTGATAGAACTCTCCATAGCCTTCACTGCTCTCACGATAGAAGCAAAGGTGGTAGGGGCTATGATCTCCACAATATGACGGATCCTCTTATCTAGGCTTAGAATAAGCCTCTGAGCCATCTTCAACTCTATGTCAACCAAATCAAGGGCAAACTACTTCAATCCCATGAACTCTCTCTCGTAACCAGCAAAAGAGGTCTATTTTATGTTAACTAAAGTGACTTCTTGTTGTATTCAAAGTTGGGCTACATCCGAATAATATTCCCCCAAAAAGCCTCCTTGAATTGAGTCCATGGTGCTACAACTTTGTTGGGGATAAGGATCTCCTAGGTATCCTCCCACCGTATCTCTGCATTGTTCTGCTGCACAAATGACGCACATGACATTCAGACAATTTAAGTAACCAAAATATTGTCGCTATCAATGACAACCATAGTTGTGCCACCATCGGAGCCTCTCTTTTTGACATTGCATTATTAGCCTGTTGAATGGTCACCATTTTTTGCATCACGACTCTCACATCAAAGTCACTGTGGGGACCACTCCAGTTGTAGGCGCCACAGGAGGTGCCACTATTGCTTTTGTTCAAGTCATAGATCCCTTGCGAGCTGGACTTTTTCTACCTGCCTCGTCCTCTTGCAAGGCGTTGTCCTCCTCTACATCCTCTTCTACATGATCTATGATGAACACACAATACTCTAACTCTATAACCCTCATGAACATACCATACATAACACTATATCACACAAATAGCTCAATTATCAATAGCATTCGACACAATCATTTATTATCTTTCATATGACATACTTGATGGCGATAGTGCATCAGCGGTAAGGTCATGAAACATGTTTAGTCTACCTCATAGGCTAGTCTATAGAATCTATAGCCTTCGAGCTCTTATACCTACCGTAAATAACTCTATTTTTCTACTACAATAAAGTCGTTACTAAATGCATGACACAACTGTTAAATTCAGAAACATTCATTTAAAATAATTTAAGAATGATGTCATGAACTTAAACATTCATAGTAAAATCTTTAAAATGACGAAAAAAACAATAAAGCAAAAAACAAATAACAAGACATCTGGAAACAGATAAGAAAAATAAAACAATGCCCCCATGTATTTTAAGGGCTACTAAATATACAAAATGCAACTATTATAGCATTGGCTCTATGCCTTTCATCGTGATGCCATCATCGGTACATGGGTGCCTTATCTTTACCTAAAAAATAAGAGTAGCAAGTGTCTTGAGTATTTTAAGAAATATTTAGTAAGTGACCCCATGATTGGTATCTGAGAATGGAAACACATGGAATATGGTGAGACCTATATTTTAAAAACAACATGGCTGGTCTTAGGCAACTTTCTAATCTAGGCAAGGTTGGATGTGTAGTACTTCTCTACACATGATCCACACACGCGAACATGGTCCTACAAGTAGACTCGCATACCCCTAGGCTAGGCTCATCAGGCTAGCACTCGTTAACGGGCTTCCATAAACAACGGAGAGAAAGGACCCGCATAACATCATGAGAGCATAAATGTCGTAAGTTGTAAGGTACACATCTGTAATAATTATAACAGGAAAGTATCCCAATGCACATGGCTTACAAAAATGCATGAGGTCACCGTAGCTTAAAATCATTGCATAAATTTATGATGCAAATCAAACCTCCTTTTATCTATAACATAGCTAGTCTTTTCCTCCGCAGATCTTTCTCTCTCTTCCTCGGAGTCTTTTGTATTTTTCTATGGCCAAGGTGCACGTTCTCACTCGCTATTTGCTTCAGTGATCTTTTTCTTGTGGTCGTGATTTTACGAAACCTATACACGATGGAAATTTTGATAAAAGAGAAGAACCTAAAATCCTTCCCTTGAAATTGAAATCAGACAACTTAGGAGAACAAGTTCTTATCAATCGTTTGCGCGTCTTTGTCGACAGTCTCCACCACTGTAACTTCCCTCTCGATTAGTAACGTCCATGGCGCCGAAGAGTTGTAGGGAAAGGAAGGAAAAACAAAAAAAAAATCTATTGGAGTTCCTTCTTTCTCAGCGTGTGTTGTAGGGTGGAAATAGGGGGTAAGTTGGGTGGTTGAGGGAGTGAATGGTAACAGGCTTAATGGGCTTAATGGGCTCAAGAGGAGAGAGCATGGGCGGTTTCTATCACGAGATCTCCGCTATCAAGCTGGAAATCACATGGTTTTTTGAGAGATTTTTTTTTTCACAACTGCTGTTATACTATTATATATATCTCAACATAAATATTACACCAAAACATAAAATATCACATTATATGAAATCAAAAAAACCTTTCATACTGTTTAAAGAAATCCTATTAATGTTGTCGAGATTTTGATTGTGAGTCCCTACTTGTTGGACATTGTTTGAAGATCTTCTATTGTTGTTGTCACAATTTAGATTTGAGAAATCTCACCAAACCTTCATAGAAAATTTTATTTGATGGAGAAGACGTGGGGCAAAGTAGAAGAAGACTACACAACAATGTGGTATTTGCTACATACTCTTCCATTCATAAGAAAGTTGGGATTGTAGAAGTCAAATTTAATTTGAATCCTAATCCGTGTCCTGGACATGAGACGTTATGACCATGTCATAGGGGATGCAAGGGAATGTTAGAGCAATTATGGACTAAATCTAGATTCCAAAGCCTAATCCAAATCATAGACATAGGTTTTACTAAGTTAAGGATGTTATATGGACCATATGACCTAGTAGTCTATCGATGGGAGATTTCTAGTTAAGACTAGAGCTATGGACTAAGATGAGGGTTGTCTGGAGAAAGTGACCATAAAGACAAACTTAGGTTCAAGAGTCTCCTCGGATTTTGTACACTTTTGTCTCGATCTTGTCTTTTGTGCTTCATTCCTTCTTTTATAATTAAACTCAAACTCCATTTTGTACGGTGTAAATATATATTATATGTACTTTGGTATGTTTTCAAATTCTAGAGTCATTCTTGTTTTTCAAAGCAAAAAATATTATATTTTCACAAGTCTTTTGCGTTAGACTACATCACAATTCATACATCAAACAAATCAAAAAATGATTGGGGCAACATCAATGTGTGGATGGTTAGGGGGTTCACTAACTCACCTTTGACGATCTACATAGTAGTGTGAGTTTATGGGGTTACCCCTACAAGTTCTATGACGATGTGAGGACTAGTAATCGAGAAATAGCTCCTATTTAGTAAACCTGTTTGAATGATAGGGATCCACAAGCGTATTTAGAAATTATTAGGATTTGGTATCATAAAGGTCCTGCGTTGAGCACAACTTATTCTCCATAGACAGAACTCATGTGGAGATGATCAAGCGATCTCCAACTATTTATTGGTCGTGAACTTGCCCATAGAAGTAAGGATCGACATAGGTATAGTAGCTTAACGGGCACGAGGGCCACCCCTCCTAAATTATGATGATATTATGTGGCTTATTAGGGAGTCACCATCTAATCCTTTTTAGTAGACCAATATTAGGTGATAAATCATGTAATATACGGGTAGCTCAATAGTGGGAACATCCAGAGGTCGCACATCACAAATGCATGATAGTGATATGAGAAATAATTTAGCTTATAGATAATCAATTGACTCTAAGACCTCGTAGAGAACCAAATAAATACAGATATGCTCTAAAGGGACTGAATAATTGTTGGGAATGAACGCTTCATTTGTATAGCTAATTTGTTAGAATTGGCTTTAGTTTTATTCAGAATTAAACAAGACTTAAGGTTAATCAAACTTGCATGGAAGAGACATGAAGAATGTTGTAAACAGTCTTTAATTCACTTGCTCCAACCTCTCTGATGGTTAAATCTTGTAATGAACCTAGTTTTCTACTGATCTAGAGTTGCTACCATATGCATGATGTAACTATGTTATGGAAAAACATTCTTTTAAGACGACTTGACAAAACATACCTAGTTTTCTACTGATCTAGAGTCGCTACTATATGCATGATGTAACTTCGTTATGGGAAAACATTCTTTTAAGACGACTTCACAAAACGATGTCATGGACTATTACGTTGAAGAAAAGGGTCTTAAAATAATACAAAAGAAATTAAAGTAAACTAAGGAAAATATTAAAATAGCAATGTCTTATATTAACATAAGATTTACGAAAATAAATGCAACTACCTTATGCAAGTTTCATAGTCTTTGATGTGATGTTGCCTTCAATCAGAGTGTCTTGCATTTACTTGAAATATAAAATTCACACATGGCTTGAGTATTTTAAGAAATACTCAGTAAGTGACCTCACTATTGAAGCTAACTCAGAGAGGAAGAGATCGGAGTCGTCGGTTGAGATCTGCGATGAGTAAGTTCTCCTCTTTGTCTTTCTTTATCTATCTCTTAATCTCACTGTGGTGTATATCACTAGCAAAAAATGAGAGTGAAAATAGTTGTGTGAATGAGGGGTATGAGATGTAGGTTTTAAGGGGAAGTTGGGGTCGGTTATTGACGCAAATCTCGCCTTGCCAGAAATCTCGAGATATGTTGTGCGATTTCCGACGAGTTTTTAAAATTTCTTCCCCCTTTTTTTTTAATTGAACCATTACACGATATATTGTGCAGGATCATCCAACTAAACTATCAGTCACACAATCCTAACTGACCTAGGCTTGGCTCAATGGTATTAATATTAAAGTGGAAAGGGAAGTGTAAGCTTTGTTGACAATTATGAACTTCTAACGACCCTTTGTCTCCCGGAGTTGCTACAATCTTTCCACTCTTTGACCTTGGCAACATACTTTGCTTACGTAGTGAATGTTTGACGACTTGAATTGAGGCGAGTCCTCATAAAGTTCTAATGAGACAATATGGTGATTTCTAGTATGAACATCATCCAAGGTAATTTAGTTGACCCATCCCTCGGGACCATAGAGTCACCTAAGCTTGGGGGATGCGATCCTTGTGTCCTAGCCAACTACTAGACTATCCGTCATAATTTTGAGTAAATCACACCAAGAAATAATTGAGTTCAAAAATCCTCAAAACTAAAACTTACAAAATTTTTTTTTTTTTAACTTCTTGACGTTCATTGGAATTAAACTTTTCTATCTGAATCAATTTGGTAAGACTCAATAAAATCATGAAATTTTGACTTTAAAAATCATATTTTAAATTTTTCGTCGAGATTCGGGTATTACATGTAAGCATTCCTATGAGACAAGTCTAGAAATTTTTTTGAAGATCTGATTCATGAGAATAATCTATGGGGCATAGGTGAGTTAATGATACCACAATAACTCACAACGACCATGTCTAACAGGGAGAAATTCTTTGAAACATTGTCATTCTTGACTTGTGTACTTGAGGGAACCTTTATTTTTGGAAGAATACGTGTTCTTCATGACTATCTTAATAAGTTCCTGATATTCATTATAACATGACTATCTTAATAAGTTCCTGATATTCATTTATATTGCCACATGAGTTAATTCTTTTCTCTTAATGATTAGAGTTAATGTACTCACTAGAAAAATGCTAA
The DNA here is from genome assembly GCF_002738365.1 of Cucurbita moschata. Classification (NCBI taxonomy): domain Eukaryota; kingdom Viridiplantae; phylum Streptophyta; class Magnoliopsida; order Cucurbitales; family Cucurbitaceae; genus Cucurbita; species Cucurbita moschata. The sequence goes on along the minus strand of NW_019268587.1, from coordinate 118,383 downwards.
AGCTTATGAATTCCTGATCTATAAACTTATATGTTTGCAGCTTGGTCTACCTCAAGTATACTAAATCATTATATCCATAAGGTTAAAAATTGGAAGCGAGTTCATGACTCAAGCTCTTTGCTGAAATCAGCATCCGTGTTGATATTAATGCTGTAAAAATCTCAAATACATAATTCGACCTTAATTCCAACGTTCTAACTTTCTTCAAGATGAATTGCTTTATTTCATCAACTAAATCAATAGTTGTATCAATTCGTGTATAATTTTGACCTCCAAGTCACATCCTCTAATCTTTCTAAAGTATCCAACCATTAACCTCCTTACCCATACTAACTTCAAAACTTCCTCGGAATACTTTTTCTATTTATTGAGAATGATCATCCCAAAAAGAAGTTATTTCCTTCAAATCCTTTTATAACACAAGTAGCTTAATAAAAATTTCCTTCCAATCTAATACTTCAACATGGCAATTAGTTTTGTATATGGGGACCCAAGAGATACTTAAAAAAAATCTGAGTTTTGAGTAAACAACATGAAACTAATGTATGATCTTTGGAACATTATGATTTTAGTTAAAAAGTTTATCTCTAACTTATTCAAGGTTGGTCATACGGGCATAGAGCAATTTCGATATACCAGATAGAGAAAATAGATCACATTATGCTATTGAAACATGTTCATGTAAGAGTATAAGTATGGTTATCATGGATAGGACGCCTAGTTGGTTTGGGAATAATTCCTATGCTTTAGTCTTTGTGAACTCTCCACTCTACTCAATCTCAAATCATGATTTCCTAAATATAAGACATATCTTGGAAGTCTCACATCGTCGTTTATTTCTATAAATTTCTATAAAACTTTAGACATGATCATATCACTTTAAATCACTTCGCAACTCCAACCCCTTGATGATTCTCCAACTTAGCTTTAAACCTTTTAGTTTGTGCCAAGATGTAGAGGTTTTCAACATTTTGCTACTTCCAACGTTCAAACTCTAATATAGACGCTCATGGCGTTTACAAAGCAACTCATGCCAAGTATACTTTTTTTATACATTTATAGAGTCTAGCTAGCAAGTTTTCTATTTGGTAAATCACTTTTTTTTTTCTTACCCACCCTTTGATTTCATAGTTATGTACTTGAATCTTCTTTTAACGTTATCACTCTCATTATCTATAGCAGGTTATATGATATTACTATCTAGTGCTTCCTTAGTTATTTTTATTTGAAGCAATTTATTAGGATAGTGGGTACATTTTTTCTTCGTCTCTATGGATAGAATTACATAATTTTTCTATGTTTTGAGATCTAACTGAAACATCTAACGTTCCTCAACAAAAATTATTTTTATCCATATTCTAATGTTAAATAGGTTACTAAGTTCCTTTCATTTGACTATATCTAGACCATCAAAATACAAACCTTACTAAATATAAACATGATCTATATCAAATAGCATTTACATTTCGTGTCTAATAAATCATAATATAATAATGAGAACATTTATTATCTTTCAAAGAGCATATCGGATGATGAGAAAACGTCTCTAGCAAGACCATGGAAACATTCTGGACTTACGTTTTAGGCTAGTCGACAATATTTATAAGCCTAGAGCTCTCATACCAACTTTAAGAACCCTATTTTTCCTAATCCTATTTTTTCTAATAAAACAAAGACTCCACTACTAGTTTTTAGTAGATTACTACATTGCAATTCCCTATTCACAATACCAACCTTACTAAATCTAAACATCATCAATACATCAACTAGCATTCATATCCAACGCAAGGTAAATCATATCATTATAAAACAACATCATTTATTATCTTTTGTAATGTATATATAACGATGACAGTATGTCTGTGGAAGAACAATGAAAGTATGTTAAGCCTACATCGTAAGTCGGTCTATAGAATCTAAAAATCTAGGGCTCTGATGCTAGCGGTAACGTCCATAATTTTTTTTTTTTTTTTGCCTAAATTAGAGACATCACTACATGCATGCCTTATTTAACATGTGCGAAAATTTGAAATAAAAACTTTACAATTGAAGCCATATACTTACCCATTAATTTAAAACAAGAAAAATAGAAATAACATAGTCTTTGAACTCGCACAAAGAAAAAAAAAATAATAAACCTGATATCAACTACTAAATGAAAATCAATGTATATTACTGCCTATCCTGACTTCCATGGCTTTTCCAGCATTCACCGTAAGTCACGTGGTGAAGCAAAACAAGTTTGAGGAGGAATGATAGACGGTAGCTCCTGAATTCGAGGAAAACCCAAGAACACAATACCCAAAATCTAAATGCTTGTAACTCACGATTGAGGACTCGATTAAGCTAACTTCTTGCTCTTATTAGTTTTTCCTACTTCATAATTTATAGATGGATGATCCACCACCATTGAAATGTCTAGAATTGCCATAATTCCATCCTTGATTTTTCTTGTTCTTCCACCGAAAATACCTACCCCGATTAAAGCCTTTCCGACCATAGTTTTGAATTCTAGCCATTGAATGAGATTATCTATGAACGTTCTAGATTGTGTCCAATTTTGAAGGAGATCCGATAGCTAGATTTTGAGATTTGATGGATTTTGGGTAGAGGATAGCTATGAAAGTTCTGATTTTTGCTAAAAGGGTTTTTTTGTAATTATCCATATTTTTTTTGGGGCACTTTGATAATTTGGCCCTTTTTTAATATTTTAATATTATTTTCTCTTAAAAAAAAAATCTAGAATTTTTCTAATTTTTTCCTTCGTGAGCATCTTGAAATTCTTCCTCTTAAGAGAATTAAAAAATTCTGGAAGTTTGATAAAGATTGGAAAAAATTCTATTTTCTAAAATTTTCTCCAATTTTCGTTGTTCTTTGCTTCCAAAACCTTGTACAACCTATTAGAGAATATACATTACCTCTTATTAGGGGCATTGGGTGTTACACACACTCAAAGAAGTTCCTCTAAACCAATTTCTTCAACTTGATGGAAGAATTAGGAAGAGGTTCTATGAAGAAATCGGGTCCTAATAACCTCTAGAAACGGTTGCCTCATAATTTTATTATTATTATTTTGTAGAGCTCCGGTGAGGAAAAAGATTTCCGACGAACTTCGGAGATTAATAACTTAGGCTGCGATCCACGAGAAGGTATGAAACCAATTTCAAGCCCTTCCTTGTAACACCATCTTCAAGTTTCATGAAGAAATCGAGGGAAAAAATCCCGTGATCGAATTTGTGGAGGAGAATTTGCAGGTGGCAGCATTATCCGTTGTGCACGTCTTCTTCCTATCTAGACAAAATCAAATCCAAAAATGACTCAACATTGATTTTTCTCAATTTTAACTCTCTTCGAGACCATTTCTCATGAGATACTTTATAATTCTAGAAACTAGACACCCTAAGGATTTTGTCAAACAAAATTTAAAATAATTCAGATAATGGAAGCTCGAGAATGGAGGTCCCGAACATCGACGACGAGGTAAGTACCCATCATGGACTTTGCTTAAGAAGTACTTGTATGAATTACTTGAATTTATGTATGAACCTAAACTAAGTATGATTTAAAGGATAATAAAAGAAAAACACCAAGAACTTATTAGGATCGCACAACAACGCACACACTCGATCTAGATGAACACCAAAGAACAGGATAGAGAAAATGCAAGGAGAACTCTGGCTAAAGAATTTATATTGATGATTTCAAATATGTACAGTAGGAGAGAATACAGGAAGTACATCCTCAAAGCTCTGCTCGAGGGGATATATATATGGTTTAGCTTACTATATTTAACTTTACCAGATATAACCATCTCATATATATAACTATTTACCATATATAGCTTTACTCGATATAGCTTTTTACTATACATAGCTATTTACTATTTATGACAATTTACTTTATATGTCATTTACCAAATATAGCTTTACTATGTATAACCATTGACTGAGCTATAAATAAGCATCAGGCTCAATAACCTAACAATTCTTCCACTTGTAGACGGATCCAGTCAACCAAGAATTTCATTCTCAAACGATCATGAATATCTTCACTGCACCATACCAATTGAGGTTTTGCACAACCTCAATATTCCAACATCAACACATTTTATCAACATGTTTGCTGGATTCTTTGCACTCTCTATCTTCTCAAAACACATCACCATCTTCCATTAACATGCAAGTGAAATGGTATCGCCTTCCGTGTTTTATCTTTAAATGATAAACCGGGTTCCTCACCAACTGTATGACACTCTGACTATCTCTATAACGAATCTTTTCGTGCTGCTTCTTGCCCAATTCTTCCAGATAGTCAGTCATCCATATCGTCTTCTTTCAGCTTCAGCTATTGCCACGTACTCAGCCTTAGTACAACGCATTTTTGAAGCCTAGACGCCCCATCATCCATGGCTTGCTCCCACTTGGTTGTATCCTCCAACTGTAGGGTCTCCTCAAAGGGTTGTGGTTCCCTTTCATCAGTAACAGATAGTGTAATGAAGGTACATACATATCTGGTACTCTGATAGTATTGGATGATCTTCTCAACACCAGTTCAAGTGTCACTTGCTCCACTGCTGATTCCTCCACAACAACCTCAGAAATTTGTTAAGTATCTGCTACAAGATCACTTGGTAATTTTCTCCGCAACTCAACCTCAACTCCCACTTGCTTTGTTGTCTTGGAACCTTGCTCCACATCTGGTTCCTCAGCAGTAGTCTCAGGAGTTTCTTGAGTATCTGCTACAACATCACTAGGTGAGTTTCCCTGCAACTCAAGTTCAACTCCCACTTGCTTTGTGGTCTTGGAACCTTGCTCCACATCTGATTCCTCAGCAGTAATCTCAGGAGTTTCATAAGTATCTGCTACAACATAACTAAGTGATTTTTCCTGCAACTCAAGCTCAACTCCCACTTGCTTCGTTGTCTTCGAACCATGCTCCACATCTGGTTCTTCAGCAGTAGTCTCAGGAGTTTCATGAGTATCTGCTACAGCATCACTAAGTGAGTTTTCCTGCAACTCAAGCTCAAGTCCCACTTGCTTCGTCAAACCTTGCTCCACATATGATTCCATTTCCAACCACACTTTCTTCAATTCTCTGGCGGTTCTTGTGAAGCTAACTCGTTTTTGCTTGCTCATAATGTAGTTCTCACAACGACCCACATCAACAAATTTCAGATCTTCTAAAACTCCTTTTGCGGCCAGCGTCTTCATACCTTTCACACTCATATGTCCAAGTCTATTATGCCATAGACTTGAATTTGAAGCACTCTCAACAACAGCAGCTATGTTCATACACCCTGTAATGGTGTATAAGGTTCCAGATTTTGAGCCACGTGCTACCACCGTAGCACCCTTCATAATCTTCCATGAACTCTTCCCTAACTTTGTTGCATAACCTGTGCTGTCCAACTGACCAATAGAGATCAGGTTCTTTTTGAGACCAGGAATATATCTGACATCCTTTAATGTTCACTGATTTCCTGCCGGAGTTTTTATGTAGACATCTCCTTTTCCTTTAATCTTCAAATCTTTGTTGTCGGCAAGATACACTTTCTCGAAATTTCCAAACTTGAAATTCCGGAACAACTCTTTATTTGGAGACGAATGAAAAGATGCACCTGAATCCAAAATCCAGGATTCAATTGAACTGTCCACGCTGAGGATTAGAGCATCCCCAATGTCTTCTGCTGAATTTATAGAATCATCATCATCTCCAGATTTGTGATTCTGCTTCCTCTTTGGTCTTGTACAACCGGTCCGAAAGTGACCTTTTTCTCCACAATTCCAACACATTACGTTTGGTTTATTTAGAGATTTTTCTCGGTTCTTTGATTTTGATCGCCCTTTGTTTGGGCCCTTCGGTTTCCTTTTTCCCCGTTGGTCAACACTGAGAGCATTACCAGATGAATTTCCAATTTCTCGTTTATGAGTACTTTTGCTGAGAACTACATCTCAAATTTCATCAAACTTCAGTTTATCAGATCCTCGAGAACTGCTGATTGCAGCAACAACAGTATCCCATGACTTGAGTAAAGATGACATCAAAATCAATGATTTAATTTCATCTTCGAAATTAATTTCTACCAAACTCAGTTGACTTACGATCATATTGAATTCATTTATATGATCCACAATAGATCCACCTTCAGACATCTGTAATTGAACAATCTCCCATCAAATACACCTTGTTCACAGCCGACGGTTTTTCATACATATTCGACAGCGCCTTCATCAAATCTGACGTTGTCTTCTCCTTGATGATGTTAAATGTCACGTTTCTGGATAGCATCAACCGGATTATCCCTAAGGCTTTTCGATCCTTGAGCTTCCACTGCTCCGTGGTCATGGTATCCGGCATCACTCCCAACAGGGGTTCGTGAAGATCTTTCTGGTACAGATAATCTTCAATCTGCATCTTCCAGAAACTGAAATCGGATCTATCGAACTTCTCAATTCCAATCTTTGAACTTTCCATCTTCACAGGTCGTGGCGACTTCAACCTGGCTCTGATACCAGTTGTTAGGATCGCACAACAGAACCAAGAGTTAAGGCTCTGAACCAATCAAATTGTTCGGGATTTAATTAACATTACAATAACCCACTAAATGAACTATGCAGCGTATAAAACTTTAATGATGAGCATATTATGACATGTTAAGATTATATATGAAATTTTGCGGCAATGGGATAAGGTTAAGTAGCTAAACCAAGAAATGGTGTAAAATTACCATAATACTCTTAAGGTAACTTATCTTCGATTCATGATCTAAATGACCTCAGAATATGATGAAACTTTGTAGTAGATCTTATTTTATGATGTTTGATGATATTGTTAAGTTTGAAAGTCATTGAAACATGTTAGAGGGTAAAATGATCAAAATTCCCCTCGAACTCCTTACCTTATGATATTCAAGATCTAAACATACTCCAAATGACCTACTACTTTTTATATGGTCTATTCCTAAGGACTGAAGGTATGTTCAAGATATGTTCAAGATTTCATGTTGATTAGATCATGTTTGGAACCTAAACCAAGTTAGGGCCTTATAAACACTTAAAGGAAAGTACCTCAAGGAATTTCGAGTATTCAAGATTCTTCTAGAACTCTTTAAAGAATATATTATGACTCTATGAATTTTTAGAATAGCTCATGCATGTTACAACTTATGCCTCAAGATTATGAACTAAGGAAAATACTGCACAAGCTCTACAACTACTAAGGTAAGAAGAATGCTATGTACTACTCAAGGGTAAGGGACCAAGGTCTTCAGACACATAAACACAAGAAATTCATAAGACCTCCCACTATATAGAAATGTTCATGACTCAGACTATGCTGCTTGGAATGTATGAAGTCTTGGACATATGTATTCAGGCTGTATCACATGGCAAACACTAGATGAAAGATTTTAGACTACACTACTTGGAACATATGAAACCTTGAGTGTAGGTATTCAGACTATGCCACTTGGAACGCAGGAAGCCCGGGGCATAGGTATTCAGGCTGTATCACAAGGCAAGCCTTGGATGCCGAATCAGACTATATTGCTTGGAACATAAGAAGCATTAGATGTAGATTTTCAGATCGTATCACATGGCAAGCCCTAGATGCTAGTTCAAACTACGTTTCATGGAACATTTGAAGCCTTGGACATAGGTTGTCAGGTTCGTGACTGATACCATAAATCCTATGAGGAGTGTCTTGGAGAACGAACCAAGAACCTAAAAAGTAACCATGAACGAGACAACGATCAAGGACAAGGACATGAACCAATTACTAAATTTTGAAAACAAGAATCCAGAACCATAGTACTAAGGCCCTTAGATCAAGAGGAAGGTTGAGACCTCATAATCATAGGATCAAAGGTCCTCAGGATAGATCACGATAAGAATTCAGAAGTCAAGAACATAACTAAAAGGGCCTCAGTACTTGCAACAAGAACCAAAACAAGAAAAGAAAGAGTATGTTACCCTAACATACCAAGGAACTGATTAAGAGCCTACAAGTAGGCTACTTATTGAGTCTACTATCAGCCTACATGCTACCTTGGAAATCACTGACAACTCGCATGATCTATGTCCTCCTATAGGACAGAGCCATTGGGCAGGGCAATCAAATAAACTATCAAGTGACATATCCCTAACGAACCTCACGCCTAACTCAAAGGTTTCGGACTAGAATTGAAAGGGAAGTGGAAGCTCTGCACACACTGTATCGACTACTATTAGCCTACATGCTAACTTGAAAATAACATCAACGGTTTTTTTTCCCTTAAGGTACTTGCTTTAATTAATTTTTTTCCTAGAAGCTACTCTACCCATTTTTATGGATACAGTAATACATTTAATAAATAAGAACTATATAGATAAATATCTAACCTTCTCACTGTTATAAGTTCTATTTTAATATAAAACATAATCTTTTCGTGATTAGATAACGTAAATTAGTACCAAATAGTTAATCTAGTATACAACATCTATTCATCCACTTTCTCCCTATATTTCTAAAAAAAAAAAAAACAAAAAAACAAAAAAAAATAACATAGGACTATAAGTAGTGAATGAAAGTATAGGGAGAGGAGTAACCACTTGGATACTAAAAAATATAGATTTTAATCAATTAAAATTGTCTATCCAAATCTTTACGTTTTATAATTTTTATTACACCTATTTCTATAAATAATTTTAGAATAATCAAATTTTGCATCGGTTTAAAACTAAAAGATAGGATTATAATACTTGCACATGAATTTCATTAATATCCAAATCAAATAAATGAATGAAATAATAATATATTCAATAAATCCTTTTATTATAACTGAGCATTTGGTCTAGTAGTTTGATTCTTGCTTAGGTTGCAAAGATGGAAAGAGGTCCCTAAGCAAAGATGGAAAGAGGTCTCGAGTTCAATTCTTGGAATGCCCTTAACTTTTTTCTAAACCATGTTCATGTTTATCTTCTCTTATTAACTCTCCTTTCCTATTCGAGGTACATACATGAAATTGTAGGTAGTAATGCAAAATATGAGATAATGACGGATAGATATCATATCTATGTCTTGACAATCTATATTTTATTTACATGTACTTCTTTACCATTAAGTGTACTGTAACTCGTGTTATACACTCATATATCATATCTAAGTGTTGAAACTCTATAAAAAACAAAGCTGAAAACAAAGACACATAAATCATTTTCAAAATTTAGAGATCTATAAGAAACAAATAAGATACTATTATTTTTTAAAGTTCATTGATTTATTACAGACAAGTCTTATAGATATTTGTTGTCCTATGGTCTAGTGATTAGGACATTGGACTTTGAATCCAATAACCACCCGAGTTCAAATCTCAGTGTGACCTTTTTCATATTTCTTTACTTATATGTTGAACATTTATAGTCCCATGGTCTATAGATACAAATATGAAAGTAATGTCGGCCATTCCTATAGCTTTTGAGGGCTGATTTTCTTCCTTATATTTCTCTCAAGCTAAAAGATTTATTTTGGAGCAATGTCTTAGGTCTTAATTAAGTATTAACTCTCGATTTCTTCATAAAAAATGCTCAACTTAATCTAACAAAGCTAAAGAAAGACTCAATTTTGAAGAAAATGGATTGTATGTAAGATTTCGATCCTTACCCCCAAATTTTACACAAATTCTTCAATTGGACACGCTCTGAGTCTTGTTAACTTTCGTGGTCTTCTATGAAAATATTCTTTGGAGGTGCAAAAATCAAACTCATATCCTCTTGACAAATTTGGGTGTAATACCCAGCCATCCAAAGGAGGTATAAAAAAATAAAATAAAATAAAATAAAATAAAAAAAAGACAGGCGCAATGAATCAGTCACTCCCAAAGTCTCATCCCTCATCTGAGACGGAATAGAAGGGGTGAGAGTGGATTTAAGGGGGCTTGCCGTTTGTCGAAAGGAGAAGGCACCGGAGGTAGGAGACTGAAACCCAACCCACGCTCGCTGGAGAAACTTGAGCTTCAGATCCACGGGTGTTCGGCGGTCGACTTCGGATGGATACACACCGAGGAGGGAAGTCGAACGAAGGAAGAATGTCAAGGTACGTTCATGGGTTTTTGAGAGCTTCTACCGTTAGAATCATCCCCTAACCTTCATGGGATTGACCCGATTTTAGTTGTTATGTGTTTGTGGGAGGACGATCTACGAGATTTGAGGAGGATCGTAGGCGTCGGAAACGAATCAGAGGATGACGCGACAAGCATGCAGAGTCGAGTGAAAGAGAAAGGGGGGTTAGGAGAAAACGATGGTTCCACGTCTTGCGCCGGCCTCCGCCTCGCGTGGCCTAGTGGGGGCGTCCGCCTCGCGTGGCCCAGCACGGGCCTGCGTGCGGCCAATGCAGGCGTGAACCGGAGAGCAGCCGGCCCAACCCAAGTAGAGGTCCAGCTGACCCAAACTGACCCACCGACCCGACCCGAGTTAATTGGGTCGGTTTGGCCCTTTTGATTTAACTTGCCCGCTTTAACTCCGATCTTGGCATCGTTTTCATGGATTCTCCATTTTTGCACCAATGTAGGAATTATCCGAGGAGTTCGGCAAATTTTGGACTAAAGACGCAAATCCGAACAAAAAGTGTCACACTGTTCAGGTAGGTAGCACCTCGGAACCTTGGATCTAGCAACGCTCATAGTATGCATGAAAGTATGATATAAGAAGTATGTTTTAGAAGTTTGAGCATAGAATGAGATGAGATGACACATGTTGATTGTGGTTATGTATGTTTGCTAAAACGTTACCAAAACGCGTATGCACTATCTTATGAACTGAGATTCATGACTAGCTTTCCATGATTAGATCATTATATTATGTCTCCGTCACATATGTTACAGTATTAGCGGTTACCCGAGGACGTTTAGGGGTTCGCCAACTAACCCCTAACCGTAAACCTGACTCGATTGTGAGGGGTCCGCGTAACTATAAAACTAGCCATTTGATTGTTGGTGGTAACTTGTGGGGATTTATAGGAGGTTTGCCAGTTAGTTTCCTTTAAGTGAACCTATCACGAGTGACAGGGGTCCACGTTAGTACATTAGAGTTGGTCGAGAATTATTGTTCATGCATATGATATTAGCAGTTATCCGGGGACGATTAGGGGTTCACCAACTAACCTTTAATCGTAAACCTGACTCGATTGTCAGGAGTCCACGTAACTATAGAACTGGCCATTTTACTGTTGATGGTACCTTGTGGGGACTTATAGAAAGTTTTCCAGTTAGTTTCCTTTAAGTGAACCTGTCATGAGAGACAGGAGTCCATGTTGGTACATTAGAGTTGGTCGAGGATTACTGTTCATGCATATGATATTAGCGGTTATCCGGGGACGATTAGGAGTTCGCCAACTAACCTCTAATCGTAAACCTGACTCGATCGTCAAGGGTCCGCGTAACTATAGAAATGGCTATTTTATTGTTGATGGTACCTTGTAGGGACTTATAAGGAGTTTGCCAGTTAGTTTCCTTTAAGTGAACCTGTCACGAGTGGCAGGAGTCTACAGTGGTATACTTGAGAATTGGTCGAGTCTTAGAATGCATGAACCCTGAGCACCGAGGTCGCACCTCGAGTGCTTGAGATATGATGACGATGATGAGAGGTTAGCGGAAGCGACTAACCAGGAGACCTAGAGGACCTAAGAATATTTCGAGGGCTAGAGGCCCAGATAGGACCGTGAACCAAGAGAGTGGAATGAGAAATCTTAGGGTGTAACCTAGGAAGAAGCCTATGCAGGAGAATGAATCCCGGTGGGAGAATAAGATACCAAACGTGGGAACAAGATTAATAAGACTTAATAACGAAATATGAACTACAAGCAAGCTGCTTACTGAGTATATTTTATATACTCATCCCTGCTATTCCAACTTTCTTTTCAGATGGAAATTGATGTAGCGATCGAGGCGGAGGCACACGGGGCTGTTGGCTATAGAGAGTTCCATCACATTTGAGTCGAGTTTCTTTGTACCTACCTTTAAATCCGGCCTTTCATGTATTTTAAATAGTTGTCCGAACAATGTTGTATCTCAGTGGTCTGTTCTCTTTTCTTTATAAAAACAAAATTTTCATTACTACTTTAATTAAATTTCAAATTACATGCACGTGTTTAAATGTTTTAAATTTTATGCATTTTTCTTATTTCGACATTTTTGAGTAACGTTCTATGGCTCGAAACCTGCAAAATTTTCGAGTCGTTACATTGGGTGTAGGCTCAGATTTTATTTTCGAGCTTGAACCTTCTTCCTTTAATGGTAGACCAAATTGGGAAGTTGTGTTTTAGCCACCTTCAACACTTTATTTCTTCACCAAACTTGGAAGTAATCTCATTTAGAAGGTGTAGAAGCAAGTTTAAAGGAAAATGGTTGACTATGACTCTCAAATTTTGAATAAATTTGATAGTAAGAAACCCAAAATCTCAAAGGTTATAACAACTTATAGTTGAAGACTCGACTTAGCTCGATTCTTACTCCAAACGAAAACCCCTACTTTAGGCTTTATAAAGGGAGCTTAAACTGACATTAAAAACTTCTAGATTGTCGTGAATTTGAGATTAAAGTTTATAAAATTTCTGCCATAAATATGTGGGCAACTGATCTCCATTTTGAATTTAGCCGTTGAATTCGATGTATTGTGTCTCTTCTATAAGATACTTAGATTCGATTCTTGTTATTGTCTTTAGAACTTAGCCATTAAATTCTATTATAGTTTTCTAGGTTCTTTTCATGATCTAGCCCAACAACTTTGGGAGTGGAACATGACGTCTTAACCTTAGTTATGATTTAAAGAGTTTAGTTTTATGGTTGAGGGTCCTAAGTTCTAAAAACATGGGTCTTTATCAGTATTTTAATTTTAATTTTTGTCTTGGGCTTAGTCTTAGTCTTGTTCTAAGTTCTTTCCTTACTTCTTCTTCTGTTCCATAAGACATTTCCTTTAACATTTACAGTATGAGTTATGAAAGCGAAAATCTGTGTTTAAGGCTTCATTCGTTCTAAGAGACACAGTTTGTACTTAAGTCCAAGGTTTCTTGTGTACCAAGTGACATAGTCTGGACCTGCATCCATAGCTTTATGCATTCCCTGCGATACAACCTAAAACCTACACCCAAAGCTTCTTACAATCAAAGCGGGGTGTAGTCTGAAACCTACTTCCAAAACTTTTTACGTTTCAAGTGACTTAGTATGAAGAACTACACCAAAGGCTTCATACGTCTGAGCGGTGTAGTCTGAATACCTACGTTGAAGGCTTCATATGTTCCGAGCACTGTAGTCTTAATTCCTACACCCAAAGTTTCATACGTTCTGAGAGATGTAGTTTAAAACCTACACCCAATACTTTTTACCTTCCAAGCACTGCAATTTGTAAACCTACATCTAAAAATTTTTATGTTTCAAGTGATGTAGTATGAGTCATGAATGTATTGAATCATAGGACATGAGGACCTTGGTCCTTTATTCTTGAGTGGTACCAAGTATTCTACTTTTCTTAATTCATACGCCGCTTGTGTTTGTCTTTTCCTTGGTTCTTGTCCTTAGAACATTACATTACTTTCCTGGATTCTTAGGTTCTTAATTCTTGACGCTTAAGTCATAAAATACTTTTTTATGGCCTACTCAAATCTCATAAATTAAGAATTCATCATAATAACATGCCTAGATCATACAAAGTATCATGAGGTCAGGTCATATTTCTTAAAAATTCTAGAAAAGTCTTGGATCTTGGTTACGGTCACCGGAATTATTTCCTTTTAAATCTTAACTTCGCCCCTAATTTAGTTTTAATTCTAAACTTGATCCAACTTAAAGACTTTAATAAAATTTTAAAGATGTTTAAGTTATTTGGAGGGTAGGTGGACTTTAAATATCTAAAAGTAACCTAAATGCATTTTAGTCATAGTCATTTTATCTATAAGTCTTGATTTAGTCTTTAAATGTATTCCAACTATTTTGAAACTTTACATAATCCTTGATCATGGTGAAATAAGGTCATTTAACTCTTAAACGGAAGGCAACCGTCATGGGGGCATTTTGGTCATTTGCATCATTTCTTGGTTTAGCCAATTATCTTTCTCCAATTGCCCTCAACATGTCATATAATCTTCAGCCTTAAGATTTTATGGGCAGCATTCTCCATTTAGTGAATTATTTTTTATGTTACTAATTTCTCCAGAAAAACGCTCGGACCTTAACTTATGGTTCTTAGTATTTTTCTTTCATATTCCCTTAATCCATTCTTTTAACTTAAGGTTCATACTAAAAATCAAATGGTTCCTATAAGTATTTCTTAAGAAAAGTTCTAGATGACTCTATACCTCATTATTGGTGGTCGGTACTTCGATTTTCGAGCTTTCAATATTTGAATAACTCCAAATTTTCTTTGACAAATTCTTTAGAGGGTCTATTTTCTAGAACCATAAATTTTGTTATTAAAGAATGAGTCAGAAAGAGTGTTTAAAATTTAGAAAAAAAAACTAAGGGATTATTGGATTTTAGGCTTACGTGGCTGGTTCAGTTGAATCGCCCACGCCATGGTCTTCTTCCTTTGAAAGAAAGAAGATTGATGTGAACTATTATGCCGTTGTTTGAAAATAAATCATCTTAGCTTTGTTATGAGCGTTTCTCACCTCAATTTTATGAAACTTAAAGATATAATTTAAAGGTAGATCTAGAGACTAACTTCTTACCATTAAGTGTAGTGTAGTTTGAGTTATAATGGGTCGAAGTTGGATAAAAATAGGGTTCGGCACATGGAGTAAACTCACTGGATTTTCTAATTTGTTGAAACAATTAAGGTACTTGGGCCACGATTTCTTCACGAAAGTCCGTCCTTATACTTTCCTTGAGCTTAAAAATTCATTTTGGAGGGACGAATTTATGTGTGTGGCCTTAATTTTGGATTTCTTCCCACGGTCTGTAACTTAACCCATAACGCGAAAATGAGATTTTTTGAGCAGCTAGATCCTTACATCCTTAGGCCATGAATCTTTCATGAACATTGTCTATCTTAGTCTCCTAAAGTTAAAGGAATCATCAATTTGGGATGAGAAGAAGGGTTATAGGAGAAAATTGAAACTTACCCCAATTCTTACCCGAAAATAAATTTCTTAAATTGGACACTCTCTGGGATTTATTGGTCTTTGAGCTCTTCTATGAAAATATTTCTTGGAGGTTCAAAAATCCAATGGGATGGATGAGAAGTGACGATTCATGTGTAGCCATGAATTAGAAATTCAAGCTTCCTCGAGCACCTTTAATGGCGGATTGAATTGGGTACATATGTTAGATGCATTTTTTTGTACTCGATTTTTTTTACCATACTTGCTGGTAATTTTATTTAGAAGGTTTCTTTAAACAAGTTTTGAAGAAAATGATGGATTATAACTTTCAGATTTAGAAGAAATCCAAGAAAGGGGATAAGACAACCCTAATACTCAACCCAAACATACCAGTTTTTTTGAAGCAAGAACTCTTTAATCAAATATATTAATACTCCTTATCTAAAATTCGGATCAACCAATAGATGACTAGAATTAGATCACCTCTTTAAGAACATTTATTATGCTTATGCAATATCAGTCTTAGATGAGAGTTTTATTAAGTCACTCCTTAGTGTTACAAAGAAATTTGAGGAAGTAACACTCTTTTGCGAGATGTTTATGCACCACGATTGTAGGAGGAATATTAAGAGGAAGCTTTGAGGTTGTATGAGTAAAGTGGTTGATGATTGGATACTTTACCAAGATTTGGAGTCGGTGACTTAAAATATAAAGTAATATATAAAGACTAAACAAGTCATGATTTAGTTAAAGGAAGAAACCAAGTCACCTTGAAGAAATTAGGAAGGTTTGAATTAAGGCCGAATGTTATATCTAAGTTATTCCAACATTAATATCAACACAAGATCTGAGCCTTGAATCTACTTGAACTTTTTTAGATTATGGCAAGGACAACTTAGAAGAGTTGAGGTAGACCGAGCTATAGGCACATGAGCTACTAAGTCAGGACTTCACACTCCTTAACATTTGTTTTAGAATACAATGGCTCTAGTCATTAAGAGGAAAGAATGGACCCACGCGGCGATATATTGATATTAAGAGATGATCCAGATAATTATTAAAAAGAAAAAACAAACATGCATTCACGTAGAAACAAGGGTTCCCTCTAGCATATGATCCAAGAAGGCAAGGTTAAAAGGTTTTCTCTGAGTTCGACATAGTTGTGTAAGTTAGAGTGATGTTGTTGGCCTCACTAATTTCTCATAGCTTAAGTAATTTTTATGAATTAGATATTTAACGAGGTTTCTAGACTTGTTTTATAATAGTGTTCATATCGATTATAGGAGGTTAATCAGAGAAAAAAAAAGCGCAACGTCGAGTAGAGGAAGAAGAATGCCGCTTTAGCTATCAACAAGCAGGGTCATGTTCTCCTTACTAAGGAGGAATGACTTGCACGCCTGAAGCTTTGCTACAACTCCATTGAGAGCAATGAGTCCACTGACGGTAAAGGCAGCAAGAAGCAGTGAAAATCTTGCGGGTGCACGCGTTGGAAAGAAAGGGATCAAAAGGAGTCAAATGATGGCAGACCAATCTAGTGCTCGAACTGCGAGAAGAAGGGCCACCTGAGCTAAAATTGATGGAGCAAGCTCAAAAACAAGGAAAAGGCCCATATGGCAGCCACAAGATGCTCCTCCCTAGATGCTTCCATAAACCTATTCACGTATCCAACGGAAAAAGCAAGGTCAGGGAGTGTGTTTACCAGATAGTGCAGGCTCCTGACAATACTGTGGTTATTGGTGGCGTCGACTGTCGCCATAGTACCAACCTTCCTTAACTAGAGTCGGGCCTCCATTGGTGTCCAGTAGCTTCTTCGCGTACGCACTTTGGTAGATGGTGATCCCGACAGTACTCTGTTGCACTTCGATGCCGAGGTAGTAGCTGAGCATGTTGAGATTGCTCATCTTCAAGTTCTTTAACATCTTCCTAATCTTCCAAAAACTTCCATGTCTCTTCCAGTGATTATGAGGTCGTCGACATACACTCCCACAATCAGCCGCTGCTCGCCATGGCCGTGTGTGTAGATGTCATGCTCAGAGGCACAATGCTTGAACTTCAGCGACAACACGGTACTGTCAAGCTTCGCATTCCAGGCTCGTGGTGCTTGCCAAAGCCTGTAGAGTGCCTTGTGCAGGCGCAGTACCTTGTCGGGGTTGTCGTTGTCCAGGAAGCCAGGTGGTTGTCGGACGTAGATGGCCCCCTTCAACTCTTTGTCGAGGAAAGTGGACTTCACATCCATGTGGTGGATCTCACAAGAGTAATGTGTCGCAATCGCCAACAACAGGCGGACAAATTCGAACCTTGCCACTGGCGCGCATACCTCTTCGAAGTCCACTCCTTGCTTCGAGACGTAGCCCTTTGCCACCAGACAGGCCTTGTGCTTCACTACTTCTCCCTCTTTGTTACGCTTTAGTTTGAATACCCATTTGAGCCCTATGGCTCGGTGTCCTGATGGCATGTCCTCCAGACTCCACGTCTTGTTCTTAGTGATGGATGTCATCTCTTTCTGCATTGCCTTCAGCCAGCACGGGTTCCTTTCTGCTTCGGCAAAGGAGTTCGATTCATCCGCGCTAATGACATGCAGTTCGGCCACCTCTTCTTCGAGTGCGCGTGCCACCAGTCCCGGTGGTTTACCTCCTCCTAGTAGGTCTTTAATCCTTCGATACCTGGGCACCAGACCATCATCGTGATTGGCATCTAGTGTCGAGTTCGCAATACATGGTGTTGCGAACTCCACTGGTTTAGGGGGCGCAGTAGGAGTTGCGATCGGTGTTGGCGTAGGTGTGCCTGGTGCAGCTACTGGCGGCGGTGATAGTGCACGATGCTACGCTCCTCCTTCTCCCGATTCAGTGCGAGGTACTACACCGTGAATTAATTTGGGTTTTCATCCGCCTCGGTCACGTCGTTCCACTACCAGAAGGTGTTCTCGTTGAAGACGATGTCATGTGACACGTGAGCTCGCCCCCTGAAGAATTATAGAGTCTGTATGCCTTGCTCCCAGGTTCTTAGCCGATGAAGACGACCTTCAGCCCCTTGGAATCGAGCTTGGTGAGGTGGGGACACGTGACTTTCATGTAGGCGACGTAGCGAAACACTCGGAGATGATGTACCGCTGGCTTCTTGTTGTACCAGGCCTCGTGTAGCGTCTTCCCATTGAGACTTCATGTTAGCGATCGGTTGAAAAGGTAGATCGCCATCATGACCGCCTTTCCTCAGAACCTCCCAGGCATCCCTGCTGTAATTTGTAGTGATCTTATTGTCCCGACGATGGTATGATTTTGGCGCTCTACCACCCTGTTTGCTGGGGGGGAGTAGGGTGCCCTTAGGTGCCACTGCATGTCGAGCTCGTCACAGTACTTATCAAAACTTGCTGAGGAGAATTCTTCGTCCCAGTCCGTGCGTAGCACTCGTATCTTTTTCCTACATTCAACCTCCGTGCGCGCTTGAATGTGCTGAATCGCCTCTGTCGCCTCACTCTTCGCTTGTAGCAGGACTAGCCACAAGAAGCGGCTCTTGTCATCGACCAGCAAGAGGAAGATGGTCTTGCCACCTAGGGACGTCGACTTGATGGGCCAGCAAATATTGTTTGTTGCCCCTGTGTCGAGGACCCATCGCCGGTGCTTTTACTGCTCGCTTATTTGACCGATTTGAGTGAACACTCTCTCCTCCTTCAGCTGAATTGGCTCTCCAGCTGGTGCCTTTGTCATGCCCAGCTGGAGCTCTTCCTCGGGTTCGACGCTCATCGGAGCAGTTACGTCGTCGTCGATTACCTCCGTAGATTTAAAATCGGAATTGAGGACATTGAATAAGACCGATAAACTCACAATGAAAAGAGCTGACTCTTTCTCCTCGGATCAACCACACGAGGGTCTAGCTTGCGTGACTGATAGAAGAACTCATCGGAAGAGAAGGTGATCCATCAATGCTGTACGTGGACAACAAAGCTACAATCTCCCTAATCAAAAATCTAGTTTTGCACGACCGGAGCAAGCACATAGAAATCATATTCAACTACATCCGAGAATGTGCAAATCGGGGGCTCATCAAGATTGATTTCATCCGAACAGAGGAACAACTTGGAGACATTTTCATCAAATCTATGGCGAGGGTGAAATTTTAAGAACTACAATAGATATATACCACAGGGTTTAAGGGGAGATTGTTAGATAAAACCATATTTTAGGTTAAAAGTCATTCCTTATCTTTAGTTACTATTTTTACTGAAAGTCACAACATTAAAGTGAGTGGAATGTGAGATCGAGTGGTTTAATTGAGTTGCCCCTTCTTTCTATTTTTAGGATATAATTGTTATTTAATTTTCCCAATTGAATGAGAAACAATATCATCGGGTCTTCAAGCAGAATCTAAAATACGGTCTCTCTCTTGTGTTTTTCTGTTATTTTCTTCTTCCAATATTTTTCTTCAGTTTTTTTTTCTCCGTCAATGATATCCTCCAATGTGCTCGATAAAAAACAACACCAGAAAGAAGAAAGAAAATACCAAAGATTAAATATGGAAGTTCACTTACAAGATGAATTCTTTTGTTTTTTTCTTTTGTGAAATATGAAAGCCGTATTTGTTGTTATCACAATTTAGATTTGAGAAATCTCACCCAACCTTCGTATAACAATAAAGAAAATTTTATTTGATTGAGAAGACGTGGGGCAAAGTAGAAGAAGACTACACAACAATGTGGTATTTGCTACACACTCTTCAATTTAATAGAAATTCGGGATTGATTGATGTTAAATTTAATTTGAATCCTAATCCGTGTCCTGGACATGAGACGTTGTGACCATGTCACAGGGGATGTAAAGGAATGTCAGAGCAATTATGGACTAAATCAATGTTCCAAAGCCTAATCCAAATCATGGACATAGGTTTTACTAGGCTAAGGATGTTAGTATCGACCACATGACCTAGCTGTCTATCGATGGGAGATTTCTAGTTAAGACTAGAGCTATGTATTGTGTGTAAAAAAGGAAGTGAACAGCCTGGTAGGATCCACTCTCCTTAAAACCGCCTTGAGAATGATGAAAGACCACATAAGTAGATAAGTCAAGATGAAGGCAATAGACTAAATAAAGCCTCAAAACTTAGACCCTTATAATAGAACCCATATTCCTATTTTAAATAATGATTAGAACCTGATCAACTATTAGAGTGGTTTAGAGCACGTGACCCTGGAGACAAACTTAGGTTCAAGAGTCTCCTTGGATTTTATACACTTTTGTCCCGATCTTGTCTTTTATGCTTCGTTCTTTTTTTGGTATTTAAACTCAAACTCTATTTTGCATAGTGTAAATATATATTATATGTACTTTGGTATGTTTTCAAATTCTAGAGTCTTCTTGTTTTTCAAAGCGAAAAATATTACCATATTTTCATAGTTCTTTTGCGTCAGTCTACATCCCAATTCATGCTTAAAAAAAGTAAAAAATTGATCATGGAAACATCGATGTGGGGATGGTCAATGGTTCACCAACTCACCTTTGACTATCTACATAGTAGTGTTAGTTTATGGGGTTACCCCCTATAAGTGCTATGACGACGTGGGGACTAGTAATGAAGAAATAGCTCCTATTTAATAAACATGTTTACGTGATAAGGGTCCACAAGCGTGTTTAGAAATTATTAGGAGTTGGTATATTAAAGATCATGCATTGAGCACAACTTATGCTCCATAGACAGAACTCATGTGGAGACGATCAAGTGATCTCCAACTATTTATTGATCGTGAACTTGCCTATAGAAGTAAGGGTCGACATAGGTATAGTAGCTTAACAGGCATGAGGGCCACCCTTCCTAAATTATGAAGATATTATGTGGCTTATTAGGGAGTCACCATCTAATCCCTTTTAGTAGACCAATATTAGGTGATAAATCATGTAATATCCTAGTAGCTCAATAGTGAGAACAACCAGAAGTCGCACCTCATAGATGCATGATACTTGGGTATGTGATATGAACAATAATTTAGCTTATAGATAATCAATTGACTCTAAGATCTCGTTGAGAACAAAATGGATATAGGCATACTCTAAGGTGACTCTAAGATCTCGTAGGGAACCAAATGGATAGAGACATGCTCTTAGGGTCATTTTTGTAATTGGCCATTTTTTAATATTTTGATATTATTTTCTTAAAAAAAAATCTAGAATTTTCCCAAAACTTTTATACCACTTAATAATCAATTTTTCTTCATTAAACACCTCGAAAATTTTCTTCTATACGTTAAGTTTGATAAAAATTGGAAAAATTCAACATTCTAAAATTTTCTCCAATTTTTGTTGTTATTTGCTTCCAAAACCTTCTTACCATTCAAAAAATTTCCTTAAAACTATTTCCTTTAGCTCGAGGGAGGAATAAGGAAGAGGTTCCATGAAGAAATCGGGTCCTAATTGATAAATTGAATGAAGATAGGTTTGCCGAAGGAAGAAAATTCAATACTTTATTATGTGAAGAATGACTATATTTATTGCGAGTACGATGCTTAACAAAAGATAAAAATAAAATCCTATAAAGTAGAATATCATGTCAAAACAAAGAACCTGGCATAAAATCATATCTATGATCTGATATCGGCATAAGATCATACAAGTGATATGATATTGAGAAACTAAAATATAAAAATAGCAACTAAATATTTTTAACATTCTCTCCCTTAAACGGATGACATAGTCTTTAGATCAAATTTCAGGATCTTGACAAACACCAAGCAACATGCATAACTTCTCAAACACAACTCGAGTCAAACGTTTTATTAGGATATCAACCACTTTCTCTTTAGTATGAAAATGTTGAACATCACAATTCCATCTTTACTTAAGTAACTGAGGAAGTGGAAATGATCATCAATGTGTTTATTTCGACCGTACAAGAGTGGATTTCCGATCAACTTAATAGTGGAACTATTATCACAGTACACCACTGTAGCTCCAACTGGGACATGATCGAGTCTTTCCAGCATCTTTCTTAACCATATGGCTTGACAAGCACAAGCTGCAGCAACAATGAATTCAACTTCAATTATGGAGCGTATGACTAGGGTTGCTTCTTTGAGGACCATGAAATAACTCCTGAACATAGCAAAAATGAATAACCTGACATGCTCTCGTCCCAGGAATTCTCCTTTGACATGCTCTCGTCCGACATATGATACAACTTAAAAGTGAAATTCACTGCTAGTGAATCATCTCTGTCGCACCCGAGTGACTCGCACGTCAACTCCGCCCGTTCTTATTTCACCATGTTGAATTTGAACCTGACGCCGAGTTCTTTCGCAAGTTGATTCAGTGACTCACTGATCTGTTTCAACCTCTCGTCTCTACCGTTCTCTGCTACAATCGCCATTAATTTCACAACGACCTTCCCTTTCTAACGACCTGAGAGAAGATGGATTAGATTCATATACTGACCTCCCTTCCTGATATCGAAATCCACAACATGCAATTTTCGATCCTCTTCCACTATTCCCTCAAGAATTGCGAGATTTTGCTGCAATGAAAGCAAGCTTAAAGCAAGGAGAAACATCTTAAAGCGACTGAGTCGCCGCTAAGGGTTGTCACCGAAAATCTCTGCCACAAGATGCGGAAATTCCATTGGATTTACTCGCGATTTCAGAGCAAAAACCATATACTCTGCCAATCTCTGCATAGAACTACCTCTCGCATTCGAAATCTTAACCACCCATGCAAGAATCTCATCCATAACCTCCAATTTTCCCTCAGAAATCGCCGCCGCAGCCTCGATTACAGACTGTTTCCAAGTATCAGAAGGTGTAGAAGCCACAGAGGACGACGTAGACGAAGAACAAGAAGGCGAAGTAGAGGTAGTTGGCGAAGTCAAAACTGGCTTCTAATTCAGCGGCACCGTCAGACTAATTAGATTATACATCTTCTCACACCATAGTCAAACTCGTAATCACAGACGCAACATCACTTCTATCATTGTCGTCTTATCTTCAAGAAAATCTTTCTCCAACTCCTGAAGGCGATGATTCATCATCATCTTCTTCTCCAACTCATGCAAATTCGGAGGTCCACTGCCTATGAAACCTGACTGCATCTCTGCTAATCCTCTACCTGATGTACTTTTCTATCCTCCAAATCTCCCTGGATCACATAAGCAGGAGGATGTGCCACATAAACCTCCTCTTTCAAGCGATTTTTTTTCTTTCTCTCACTTCATTTTGCTGTAGTGCATAAGCTACAATGAGTTGTCGATGTATTCTATGATTTAAGTAGAGCTCAATAAACTCAATAGATGTAAACTCTCCACTTCTATTAGTTCTCAAACCTAAAATATTTATCCCAGTTTCTTTCTCCACCTTTGTTTTGAAACTTTAGAACATTCTGAAATCTTCTATTCCAGACAAACAATCTATTGAGGCCTTCTTTTGTTATACCATCTCTTTAACATATACTAGGAGAAGCAACGGTTCAGAAGTTTCAGCAAAACGAGCTTGTGATTCCTTTCCCTTATTCTTCTTGGGACATTCATACTGAAAATGACCAAGGTCATGACAATAAAAACATTCAACAAGAGTTTTGTTAAAACTTGGTCTCCTATGTCCTCGTCCTTTACCTCGAATTGTGCCACCTCCATAATTTGTTCTCCCTGTATTGCTGTCAAGAGTGATCTTCATTGTCTGCTCCTCCACAATACGTCTTTGCATATGTTGTTCATGAACTAGTAGACTACTCTACAATTCATCAATGGTCATGATGTCAAAATCGTTGGATTCTTTAATGGAGCAAGCTGTATAATCAAACTTTGAAGTCATGGAGTGCAAGATTTTCTCAATAATGCTAACATCACTCATCTTTGCACCATGGAAATGCATTTTATTAGCAATGGTGAGAGTACGAGAAAAGAAATCAGAAACAGTCTCACCTTCTTTCATATGAATGGTCTCAAAGTCCTTGTGCAGAACCTATAGTTGTGATCGTTTCACCTTTGTGTTTCCTTGGAATTTTTTTTTTCATTGAATCCCAAATTCCTTTAGAAGTTTCTTTATCCAAAATAGTCTCTAGCATTGAGCGATCGATGGCCTGGAAAAGGTAGTTCTTAGCTCTTAAAATTTTAAATTTCTGATCTGCTACCTCTTTCTTCTGTTCATCTGAGTAATCAGCATCATCTGCTACAATAGAAATCCCAAACTCAACTACTTGCTAATATTCTCTAGAGTGAAGAAAGTTCTACATTAACATGCTCTAATGATTATAGTGACCAACAAATTTTGGTATTACTGGTTGAACAAAGCTGCCTTCAGTAGTCATCTTTAACTGCCGCTAAAAGAGACAAGACTCTAATACCAAATGATAAATTTAATGAAATAAGTTTGGCGAAGGAAGGAAATTCAGTACTTATGACTATATTTATAACTAATACAATGCTTAACAGAAGATTAAAAATAAAATCCAAACAGAAAGTAGAATATCATGCCAAAACAAAGAATCTAAGCATAAGATCATACCTATGATCTGATATCATCATAAGATCATATAGTGAACAGGAACTAAAACATAAAAATAGCAACATAATCTTATTTAACACTAATAACCTCTAGAAACGGTTGCCCCATAAGTTTTTTTTGGTAGAGCTTTGGCGAGGAAAAAGATTTCCTGTGAATTTCGGAGATTAATAACATAGGCTACAACCCACGAGAAGATATGAAACCAATCTCAAGCCCTTCCTTGTAACACTATTTTCGAGTTTCATGAAGAAATTGAGTGAATAAATCCCGTGATCGGAGCTGTGGAGGAGAATTTTCAGGTGGCGGCATTATGCGTTGTGCGCGTCTTCTTCCTATCTAGACGATGATCCAAATAAAAAAATTACTCTCCATTATTTTTTCTCAATTTTAACCCTCTTCTAGACCATTTCTCATGAAATGTTTTTTGGTTCCAGAAACTAGACACCCTCAGAATTCTGTCAATTTTTTTTTGAAATAATTTGGATATTGGAAGCTTGAGAACAGAGGTCCCGAACATTGACGACGAGGTAAGTACCCATCATGGACTTTTCTTAAGAAATACTAGCCGGAACTACTTAAATCTTTGTATGAATCCTAAATTAAGTATGATTTAAAGGGTTATGAAAGAAAAACAACAAGAACAGAGAGTTAAGGCTCTGAACCGATCAAATTACCTGGAATCTAAGTAACGTTAAATTCCAAGGAATTCTTACCGAGTATTTAAGATTCTTCTAGAACTCTTTAAGAATATATTATGACTCATGAATTTTTAGAATAACTCATGCATGTTACTATGGTGGGTTTATAAGCTTAAGATAACATGTTACAACTTATGCCACAAGAAATAAAGAACCTTAGAAATTCACAAGATTAAAAACTAAGGAAAATACTACACAAGCTCTACAACTAACAATAAAAGAAATGCAAGGTACTACTCAAGGGTAATCTCCTAAGACTTCCCACCGTACAGAATATTCATGACAAAGACTACGCTCCTTAAAACATAGGAAGACTTGAGCGTAGGTATTCAGACTATGTCACTTGGAATGTATGAAGCCTTGAACATAGGTATTCAGGCTGTATCACATGACAAACACTAGATGAAAGATTTTAGACTACACTACTTGGAACATATGAAACCTTGAGTGTAGGTATTCAGACTCTGCCACTTGGAACACAGGAAGCCTTAGGCATAGGCATTCAGGCTGTAACACAAGGCAAGCCTTGATGCAGAATCAGACTACATTACTTAGAATATAAGAAGCTTTAGATGTAGATTTTCAGATCGTATCACATGGTAAGCTCTAGATGCGGGTTCAAACTACGTTTCTTAAAACGCTTGAAGTCTTGGACACAAGTTGTCAAACTACGTGTCTTGGAGAACGAACCAAGAACCTAAAAAAGTAACCATGAACGAGACAACGATCCAGGACGAGAACATGGATCAATTACTAAATTATGGAAACAAGAACCCAGAGCCATAGTACTAAAGCCCTTAGATCAAGACCAAGGTTGAGACCTCATAATCATAGGACCAAGGTCCTCAGGATAGATAACGATAAGAACTCACTGGTCAAGAACATGACTAAAGGGGTCTAAGTACTTGCAACAAGAACCAAAACAAGAAAAGAAAGAGTATGTTACCCTAGCATACCTAGGACCCGATTAAGAGCCTATAAGTAGGCTACTTATTGAGTCTACTATCAGCCTACTTGCTACATTGGAAATCACTGGCAACCCGCATGATCAACATCCTCTTATACGATAGAGCCATTGGGTAAAGCAATCAAATAAACTATCAAGTGTCACATCCCTAACCAACCTCACGCCTAACTCAAAGATTCCATACTGAAGTTGAAAGGGAAGTGGAAGCTTTGCAAACACTGTATCGACTAAAATTACCTACATGCTAACTTGAAAATAACATCAACAGCTTTTTTCCTTAAAACACTTGCTTTCATTATTATTAACTTTTTTCCTAGAAGCTACTCTACCCACTTTTATTGATGCAGTAATGCATTTAATAGAAGCTACTCTACCCACTTTTATTGATGCAGTAATGCATTTAATAAATAGGAACTATATGAATAAATATCTAATCTTATCACTGTTATAAGTGATCGGATGAGATTTATTTTAATAAAAAACATAATTTTTTTTTAGATAACATAAATTGGTACCCAATAATTTTCACAAATCTATAATCATCCTCTTTCTCCATATATTTCTACTCAACCTAAAAAAAAAAACAAGAACTCGAACATATAGGACTATAAGTCGTGAATGAAACTATAGGCGAGGAGTAACCATTTGGGTACTAAAAAATATAGATATTAATCAATTGAAATTGTTTATCCAAATCTTAACCTTCTATTGGTACAAATAATTTTAGTTGCATTTGTTCAAAAGTAAAAGATAGGATTATAATAGTTGCACATGGATTTTCTTTAATATTCAAATCAAATAAAGGAATGAAATAATAATATATTCAATAATTTTTTTTTTTTTTTTTTTGTCATAAATGGGCATTTGGTCTAGTTCAATTTCTTAGAATGGCCCAAACTTTTTTCTAAACCATGTTCATGTTTGTCTTCTCTTATTAATTCTCCTTTCCTATTCGAGTTACCTACATGAAATTGTAGGTAGTAATGCAAAATATGATATCATTTATATGTCTTGACGATCTATATTTTATTTACCTGTATTTAAAATGCATGGTTGAGTGAATTTAAATAAAGCTTTAAAAAATATAGATGAGGAAAAAATTTATTAAATGAGTAAATTTTTTTAATGTTAAATTTGTTTAAAAAAAACATTTTGGTCGACTCTTAAAGTATGATGGGTGAAGAAAAATGGTTGAATAATTTTACAAATTATATAAATTTTTGTGTCCCACGGTCTAGTAGTTGAATGATAGTACACGTGATTTAATAAATTAATTGATTTTATTGTGTTGAAACCCTATCAATTACAAAACTAAAAACGAAGACACGTTAATAATTTTCAAAATTTAGAGATTTAGAAGACATAAATAATATACGATTGTTTTTATAAGTTCATATATTTATTTGGTTTCATAAGCGAGAATATTGGACTTTGAACTTACCTATGTCACAAGATTTTTATTAGTATCATCTATAGATTTGTAAGTTTAATAGATTTTTGACATTATCTATATTTCTTTACTTAAAATTCACCTACATAATCGGCATAAAATTGAAAGTTTAGGATATTAGAAGCAAAACTCAATTTTATACTCAATAAAGCAATTGATTTTATTGATTTTATTGTGTTGAAACTCCATTAGATACCATGAAGAAAGCTATTGTTCCGAGATCTATAAGATATAAACTTGAAAGTATATAAAAATATTATCTAATTTAAATTTCAGAAACCTATAAGACATAAATTTTACGAAATCTATGGTCTCATGGTCTATTAGATACCAAGATGAAACCAATGCATATTAAGAGATTGCGCCGCCTTCTTGAATCTAGTCTCCCAAGCTTCGTTTTGGGCGTTTCTCCCCTCGATTTCTTCATGAAACTTAAAAATGGTGCTACAGGGAAGAGTTAAAAGATTTATTTTATAACTTCTCATGTATAAGTAATACACTTCCAAATTTCGTGGAAAACATATCCTTGCCAGAATTCAAATCCAGAAACACTTTGTTGGGTAGCCAATTCAAGAGTTCTTTAGGATCTGATTTCCACTCAGAATTTCTTCCTTGTATTTCCCTCCAGCTAAAAGATTTATTTTGGAGCGATGTCCTTAAGTGTGTGGTCTTAATTTTGGAAAAACACAGAATTTGGTTTCCTTAGGCAACTTGATCTAGGATATTTAACTCCCGATTTCTTCATCAAAAGCGCTCAAGTTAATCTTCCAAAGCTAAAGAAAGACTCAATTTTGAAGAAAATGAATTGTAAGTAAGACTAAGATCCTTACCTCCAAATTTTGCATGAAAATAATTTTCTTCAATTTGACATGTCCTAAGTCGGGTTAACCTTTGTGGTCTTCTATGGAAATATTCCTTGGTGGTGCGAAAATCGAATGAGATAGGTTTCTCTTGACGAATTCGCATATAGGCTCACATTTAATTTTTGAGCTTTCAACCTTCTTCCTTTAATGGCCGAAAAAATTGGTAAGTTGTGTCTGAGGCACCTTCAACACTTTATTTCTTCACCAAACTTGTGGGTAATCTCATTTAGAAGGTGTAGAAGCAAGTTTGATGGAAAATAGTTGATGATGAATCTCAAATTTGGAAGAAATCTGAGAGTAAGAAACCCAAAATCTCAGAGGCTATAACAACTCAAAGTTTATGGCTTGACTTAGCTCAATTCTTGCTCCAAACAAAAGCCCCTATTTCAGGCTTTATAAAGGGAGTTTAAACTGACATTAAAACTTCTAGATTTTGGTGAATTTGAGAGTTTTATAAAATTTATGCCATAAATATTCTCTTCGATTAGTGAGCATTCGATCTCCATTTTGAATTTGTTTGTTAGATTGGATGAGTTGTGTCTCTTCTATAACATACTTAGAAGGCTATTTGAATATGTCATGGTTTAAAGGTTTTCTACGAAGTTACAAGGCCATTTGAATATGTCGAGATTTAAACCAAAATTTGGGATGGTAAATGACCAACATACCCCTATAAGGATTCTAAAATGTTTTCAAGATTTCAAAAGACCTCAAGTGTTAAATAAACTTTTTATAAGACTCATTTATGACCTTAAAGGTAAGTAGGCAAGATCACATAAGAATATTAGAACATGTTTGAGGTATGAACTCTAAGAAAAAGAAGAAACTACCCCTAAAAACCTTTTATAAGAATCAAAGTTTGTTATGAATACCAAATGACAAGATGTACACATTTATTATACGTATGCAATATCAGTTTTAGATGAGAGTTTTATTAAGTCAGTCCTTAGTGTTACATGGAAATTATAGGAAATAACACTGGAGATGTTTATGTGCCACGATGGTAGGAGGAAATAGTAAGAGGAAGCTTTGAGGTTGTATGAGCAAAGTGGTTAATGATTGGATAGTGTAGCAAGATTTGGAGTCCGTAATTTAAAAGATAAAGTAATACATAAAGACTAATCAAGTAATAATCTAGTTAAAGGAAGAAACCAAGTCACCTTGAAAAAATTAGGAAGGTTTGAATTGAGGTTGAATGTTATATCTAAGTTATTCCAACATTAATATCAACACGAGATCTGAGCCTTGAATCTACTTGAACTTTTTTAGATTATGGTCAGGACAACTTAGTAGAGTTGAGGTAGACCGAGCTATAGGCACATGAGCTACTAAGTCAGGACTTCACATTCCTTAACATTTGTTTTAGAGAGCAATAACTCTAGTGATTAAGAGGAAATAATGGGCCCACGGGACGATATATTAAATATTAAGAGCTGATCCAGGTAGTTATTAAAAAGGAAAAAAAAAGCATACATTCATGTAGAAAAAAGGGTTCCCTCAGGCATATGAATCAAGAAGGCAAGGTTAAAAGGTTTTCTCTGAGTTCGACATAGTTGTGTAAGTAAGAATGATGTTGTTGGACTCGCTAATTTCCCATAGCTTAAGTAATTTTCATGAATCAAATATTTAACGAGGTTTCTAGACTTGTTTTATAATAGTGTTTATATAGATTATAGGAGGCTAATCAGAGAAAAAAAAGATAACAAGATGAGCCCTTAAGCAAACTTGATACCTCTATTAGTGATATAATGAGTGTTATACCAAACTCTCCGATTAAGAGTCTTGGTTGAATAAAAGCATTTTTCTTAGACATTGAATATTATAGAATGTGGTTTAGTGAACCATTTTAAACAAGAAACAAATTGTAGTTTGTCTAGACTTATTCAGAGATATAAAGTTCTAAGTTTCCTAGCTTTGACAATGTAGAAGGTTTGTTCAAAAGTTTGGAGTTCGACTCATTCACTACATGCGAGCACAACTCGCACTTTCAATGAGTCTGTGAGAAAAACTTTCGAAAGTTGAGGAATTTGCTGGCCTTAGTTACAGTATAAGGATGTGCTAGATGATAATGAAGGTCAGTAAAGTTTAATAATGTTAGGAAGAGATAACTAGTTAGAGACTAAGACAACTAAAAAAATAAGCTATCCTACCTCATATTTACCAAAGGAACATGAGATTACTTGTCTCGTTCTGAATGTGGATATCACACTAAATTACTGATGCATAGTGAGTGAATCCTAAGTTGGTTAAGTTCTTCAACGTGTTAGGTCACATAGAGAGTTGTAAAAGGATATGCCCAAACCATTGGTTAGTGAATTTGATGGGTACTAAAAAGTTCAACAACTAAGAGATTATATCATGGAATTCTTTCTAGGTTTATGTAAGATAACAAAAGGTCACACTGCTATTCGAGTAGTGGTCGGTTGTTGCACACAGAAGCTTACACAAGTTACTTTGGATAAAATCTCGACCCTATGGGGAATATGCAAAACAATTTCAGGTTTACAAACTATGTTATTTCTATTTTCTTGTTTTAAATTAAATGTGCAAGTCTATGGCTTCATTTGTAAATGTTTCATTTCAATGTCCGCATATGTTAATTAAATCATGCATGTAGTGACGTCTCTAATTAGGGTAAGAAAATTATGGGCGTTACTGTTGGTATCAAAATCAGACACCGGGCGATGTACTGGCGAGAACAGATAACAGTGTATGTTGGAATGACCATGGAAGTTAAGATAGGGCAATAGTATGCATTAATTTTCATTTAGTAGTTGATAGATGATCATGAGATCTCACATTGGTTGCAGAGGGAAATGATTGTAGGGCCACTTGGTTGGCCTAAGTCGAAGCTACTACGACCATTTGACGTTAGCTTAATGCTACTCAATAAATTTTAATTTTGCCTAAACTCGATTGAATGGATTTGGAGCTACCATTCTATAATGCGCATAAAACCTATGGCCTAGGTCGTAGGTTTGACACCTACATGGTCTAATTTCATTAATTCTTAATAATAGCTTTCCATAGTACCGAGTTACACCACAACAAACTTTAAAAGATAATGACTTAAAGTTTTAATTTATTAAGCATAAAATTATGTAACCGAAACTCAGATTGACTTGATTAGGTGCTATTGATCTACAATGTGCATAAAACTTGTAGAGCATTGTGCTAATAATGTGAAGGTTGCAGGTTCGACACATGCATGGGCCAATTTCATTCATTCATATTAGTAATATATCTTTTCATGATATGAGGTTACAACACTACGAACTTTAAAGATAATGACTTGAAGTTTTAAGTTCATTAGGCATAAAATTATGTAACCTATTGATTGGATTAGGAGCTACCGATCTACAGAACGTTGTGCTAATAGCGCGAAGGTCGCACATTTGATACCTATATGGGCCAATTTCATTAATTCTTAATAGTAATATACATCTTTTCATGATATGGAGTTACAACACTACATACTTTAAGATAACGACTTAGAAGTTTTAATTTTGTTATGCATAAAATTAGGTGCCAATTTCATTAATTCTTAATAGTAATATATATCTTTTCGGAGTTACAACACTACATACTTTAAGATAATGACTTGAAGTTTTAATTTTGTTATGCATAAAATTATGTAACCTAAATTTACTGGATTAGGAGCTACCGATTTACAATGTGCATAAAACCTAGGGTCTATTAGCTCAGTTGGTTAGAGACGCGAAGGTCGCAGGTTCGACACCTGTTTGGGCCAATTTCATTAATTCTTAATAGTAATATATCTTTTCATGATATGGGTTACAACACTACACCCTTTAAAGATAATAACTTGAAGTTTTAAGTTTATTAGGCATAAAATTATGTAACCCAAACTTGATTGATTGGATTAGGAGTTACTGATCTACAATGTGCATAAAACAAATGGTCTATTAGCTTAGTTGGTTAGAATGTCATACTAATAACATGAAAGTCCTAGGTTCAACACTTGCATGGGTCAATTGCTTTAATTCTTATTAATATCTTTTTATGATACAGGATTACAACACTACGAACTTTGAGGATTACAACACTACGAACTTTGAAAATTACAACACTACGAAATTTTATACAGGATTACAACACTACGAACTTTGAAGATTACAACACTACGAACTTTGAAAATTAACCTAACCTAGATTAGGAGCTACCGCAATTTAAGTTAATGACTTATAGTTTAAAGTTTATGGTGCATAAAACTTTGGCCTATTTAGCTCAATTGATTAGATCCTCGTGTTAATGGTCGTTCAACACTTGTATGGGCCAATTTCAATAATTCTCTTAATAATAACATTTCTTTATATAGAAGAGAGAGAAAGTTGGGGAGTGAGAGCAAGAAACCGAGACCCGCGAGGTAACCTTTCATAAGTCGTTTCTTATGAGTTAAGGTCTAAGGTATTGATATGTTCTTCTAGAAGAATTCCCCATAGTATTCATGAAGAATCCTAGCGGATTCTGTGTTGTGACCACTCAATATGCGACACGCAATAGCTCTTCTGACCCGCGCCCACGTCTGACCCAGTATGAGTTGAAGGATGTTCAACCCGATCTGCATGGTGTCATGCATCAACATAAGGAATTTCACTCGACACGCGGTAGCTCTTTAACCCTGCCATGTGTCACCACGTGGCAGCATCGGGATGTGCATCCTCTTCCCTCAAGCGCATTCGTACAGGGGTGTAGAGCGTCTTTCCAACGAGTGGAAATGCCTGCACAATGAAGTTTAGTTGGATTTGTGGTTAGAAGTGACAAGTCACTGAACCCACGACTCATCACTGGCTGACCGGGATGCCAACCCAAGCATGCCACGTGGCAGCATCAGGATGTGCATCCTCTTCCCTCAAGCGCATTTGTACAGGGGTGTAGAGCGTCTTTCCAATGAGTGGAAGTGCTTGCGCAATGAAGTTTAGTTGGATTTGTGGTTAGAAGTGACAAGTCACTGAGTCTAGACCTAACCTTTCCCTATGAGCCTATTAGATCACATCGACAAACGAAGTACCTTAAGAGTGTTCTTAGGCTACTAGTTATGTGAACAGTATCTATAGCTTCATAGGAGGACCCAAGGTTCCTGATCAATTCTCATTGTTCCTAATCGTTTCCCATGGAAAATATGTCCCCACGTCGTATAGACCATTAGCTGCCTGGGAAAGGAGGGGCCCCCAATAAGGAGGACTATCATGGGCCTAGGAGGTACTCAGCACACCCTAGATAAGATACCATATAGTCTTAGAATGCCATGCAGAGTAGCGCCTCATAGAGAGACACCGACGGTCATTATAGCTGGCATCTCTTAGAGTTTAAATGAAAGGATGGAGAACCAAAGTAGCCGCAAGGACCTAAGACTAGAACCAGACGTCCTAGAGCCAAAGAGAAGTCCGTGGGAATCTGTTAAAGATGCAATAAGAGCATACAAGTAAGTGGCTTACTGAGTATAATATTTATACTCATCCTAGTTTTCCTATTTTTTTAAGTGTTCGCAGGCTACCGGTCGAGGTTGAGGAGCATTTGAGAGTTGTGCAGTCATAGAGTAGGTCGTTTTGTAGCGTTAGTCCCTTTTCAGTCATTTTGGAGTCTTTTGTATTTCCTTGTTTAATTTGTATCCCTTTATAATATTTTGAAACAAAACTTCTCTTTATTCTCTTTTATTTAAATAATATTATTAACTTTTACTTTTCTTTTCTTTTCTTTTATTTTTGTCTGTTTTCACTTTCATCTTTTAGGTCATGGTCCAAGTTTTGAAAATCTCAAAAAACAGGTCATGACAGATATGATCTAAGACTTTAAAAGATTCAATAAAGTATGTGCTCAGTTTCCCTTTTATTCAAACCTTAGGACCCCCTTCATTGGAGTCACCTTCAAGAATATCATGTCCCCTAAGCTCATGTCTTATTTCAGTGTATTACTTTAAGCCATGCACATTCTTGCCCTAATCTTCCACACCCTTAAAAGGAATTCTTTGTTCATCTCTCCAACCGTTGTGGGATCTCACATTGACAAATCACACTTGAGAACTCCAGGAGGATCTTTCAGGTAAGATGAAACCCTTGTCCAACAAGACTTACAGTTGCTCCTTCAAAACTTTACTATGAAAAGAGTAGATTTAGTAAGGTTTTGACCCTAACGTCGAGACAAGCAAAGCGGCGACCCTCAAGTAGCACACATCTGCCATAAGAGGCCTAATAATTGCATGATGCAATAGAGGAGGATAGTGCATCATCCAACGCACCATATTACGTATGAATTGAAAAGGAGACGAGCCATAACTAAGATAGGAACAACGAGTAGACATGAGCGTCACGATAGGCTTATTGAAGGGTTGGGTAGGGCATCGAGCCTTAACCTCAAAAGTCAGGTTCCGAAGGGAATTTGGACATGTGGTTATGGAGTCAAGTTTGTCCATTTGAAATATGATAACTCATCAAATTTGGTGTCAATCGAACACCAGATGGATGCTTCATGACAACGTAAGTTCGTCCGCCAAAATCATGGTGTCGACTCTCCCCCACCCCTAGACCTTGTGACCTTAATATGGTACCCTGCGACACATGCGTGTGCCAGTGAGGGCGAGCATTTTGAGAAGAGTGTCTCGGGCGACTTCCTTTGCAACGGGTCTTTCAAGGACAGTATCAGGCAACGTGGGCGTGCCAGTATTGCACTCCAGACCATGTGTCGTAGGTTGGATTATACACCCGCTATCTAGTCCGTGATCCGTAAATGACATGGCATAGGCACGAGAGGGCCAACACCTCTATAGAACCCAGTTGGATGGATGTTCAGGATGTCACAATGTTATGAACAACATGTGCGCTCGTTCTTGATGGCATAATCGAGCGAGCAGCAATAGCTAACGACACCCCATGACTTTGGAAGGTGTTAAAAAATATGGCCCATGTTAATTATGAACCAAGATATTGTGAGATCCCATATAAGTTGAGGAGGAGCACAAAACATCCTTTATAAGAGTGTGGAAATCTCTCCCTAACAGACGCATTTTAAAAACCTTTAGAAGAATCGTGAAAGGAAAAAGCCCAAAGAGGACAATATTTGCTAGAAGTGGACTTGAGTTGTTACTACTTGTCTAGCTTTCACTCTATTCATAGCAACTAAGTCTACACCTACTTAGGTACTAACTGATAACACATGTAATAAGGGTTCTACCTCACTCCTTGCCTGACTAACAATCAATATTGATATAAATGCGTAGACCCTTAATCAAATAAAGTTAGGATAAGATGCCCCAAGACAAATAATGTACTTGTCACCACGGTGTCAGAGTTTCCAGCGTCTTTATTGGTGAAAGTGTTGCCTGGGAACGGGAATGTATTGTCCTTCTTATACTGCTTGGGCCTCTCAGCAGGTTAACTGAGTTCTCAGTGTTCTTTTCTAGACAATTCATAGCCATGTGACCCTCTTGGTCGTGCCTAAAGCATGCTTTAGCCCAGACTAGGCACATCTCCAATGTTTCCTTCCACACTTGCTGCACCGAGGTCTCTCGTCTCCTCTGACTCCCTATTGACTCGAATGCTCACCACGCCCTCGGTCCCTATGGTTACTGTCTGCCTATTGCAGATCGCACATAAGTGGTTGACGGTGCAGTTTTATCTGATTATACCTTCATTTTTGTCCAATGGTGATTGTCGGTGTTGTTGGCCCTTGATGTTTTCTGACAGCTCTCTCCATAGCCTTAACTACTCTCACGATAGAAGCATAAGTGGTATGAGCTATGGTCTCCACGATACAATGGATCCTCTTGTCCATGTTGGGTTTTATGTCCTAAAATTCATAGTTTGTAAACAAAAAACATATTTTATTTTCAATAAAGTTATTATTGTTGTTTATTCAGTAAAGATTGTTATTGAATAAAGTGAACTTTATGATCATTAATCTAAATCCAATAAATTAAGAACACCCTGACTATAGTGTGATTACTTGAACTATATGTAGAGACATAAGAGTGGATCAAGTTCAAGTATATAGTCAAAATGATCTATAGTATAAGGATAAGGTTGAGTACCTTATTCTGGGGACATTATGGATGCGGCTCACTTTTGTATATGATATAAACAATGTGATCACTAAATTGTACATGTGGAGACATGTGAGTGGGGGCGTCCTATGCAATGAGTATTGCATAAGATCGAACCATGAAGGAAACCACTCTCACTTTATAATGTCGTTTACTGTTGAGACTGATTTTCTTTTCATTCGATAACCTAGATAACTCGGTTTTAATCCTGAGCTAACCATGAACTCCTGTTTATTCGGAATTATCCTTAGATATGCATGGGTGAGAGTGGCTCTAGTTTGCCGACTCAATAAGCCTCCCATTTCAGGGGTAAGACTGAGTTAATGGATGGGGACGTGGGGTATAAGATGGAATTCACTCTTACCCACTTTTAGGGATAGAAGAGAGGTAGTTCCCATAAGCACTGACTTTAGGTCTTGAACAAGTGGCCCCACCCTCTCATTAGCCTGAGAGGGATTCGGTTTACTGGTTTGACCACAAACCAATTGTTCATTAGAGGATCAGTGAGACATAAGAAACAAGAAGTAACTTTAGGGGTAAAACGGTAAATTGACCCAGCTCTAGTTACGAACAACCTATGAAGGACCGACTTACTAATCATGGTTATATCAAATGGACAGAAATATATCTATAGTGAGGGGAGTGCAACTACTAGGCTATAGTGGACTGTCCTAGTAGTTAACGAATGTTGGTTAACAAGGTTAATGAGTTTAGCCGGTTAATCTTGGATCGTTGGAGACCATGATCTATAGGTCCATTAGGTCCCTCTGCTAGCTCATATCGGACTAAACCATAGAACAGTGTGACGAGTGAGTTCGAAGTGTTCGAATTCAAATTAGGGAATATGCGTTACATATGTACGATATGTTTAACCGCATTTTTGTTTTATTTACGAATTAAACAATAAGAGAGAATCTGAGATATTTAAATATCTTAATCAATTATGTGTCGAAATTGATTGGGATTGGCATTCGAATTAATATTAAATATTAATTAAATAGTTTAATTAATCATTTAATGTTACTTTAATTTGAAATTCATTATTCAAATTAATTGTTGAATTAAAATGAAGAAAGTCAAAATGTTGACTTCATTTAATGGAAAAATCCATGTTAGTGGAATTTTGAGGTGTCAAAATTCGGTTTAACCAAACTTGCA
Source organism: Cucurbita moschata (assembly GCF_002738365.1). NCBI lineage: Eukaryota > Viridiplantae > Streptophyta > Magnoliopsida > Cucurbitales > Cucurbitaceae > Cucurbita > Cucurbita moschata. Next base: position 80,644 of record NW_019268587.1, on the reverse strand, counting down.
TGCTTGCCAAATAAACCCCACAAGTTTGAGTGGAATTTTGAGTGTCAAAATTTAGTTAACTCAAACATGCATACTTGCCACATAATCCCAAATATTTGAGTGGAATTTTAAGTGTCAAAATTTAGTGATCTCAAATTTGCATGAACATGCAAACATGACTCTTTAAATAGAGTGATCATGGTACATGGAAGGTCTTTTTCTTCTTGGTGAAAAACCTTGAGAAAAACCTCTCACAAACACTCTCTTCACATATACAAAATCTCTTACAAGTTTAGTCACTCACCGGATTCCACAATCCCGTTATAAGGCCGGAGGATAGTGGAGAAGACACTAGTGGTTCGTATTTAAACTACAAAAGGTTAGTATTTAAACTCATTAAGTTTTAATACTTATGAACATGCTAGTTATTTACTATAATTGATGTTCTAAAAGTGCCTAAGATCCAAACTGCTTTCACATGTATTATATTAACACCATCAATTAGTATCAGAGCATGTTTTAGGCACTTTATTTACATTAAAATGGTGGGTGCCATTTCATGAATGAAATTTGTGGTTGCTAAAGTGGATGGTTTTGGTTTTGGCATTTTAAAGCAAGCAATTAACTAAATTATTACATTAATAATTAAAAATAACTTGAGCCGCTCCCGAGGATCACAAACTGGGCGAACTAACCCTTAGAAACGTTGAATCTGACCCCAACGGCAGAAAAAACACCCGAACCACCTCTTCCATCTTCTTCGGTTCAGCTTCCTATCTCTTCCATTTTCGATCAATTACAACCTAAAATGGACTCTAATGACTCCATAAAAATCACAAACCTTTCTTCATTCATTAAAGTCCATACACATTAGGCTTATTACAATAATTGTATCAAATGGAAGCATAAAAAAAATGCCAAAACAAAAACACTTTAGTGTGTTTAATTAATTATGCATTATGAATGTATGTTTTAATTAAATAGAAAATGTATATGCATAAAGTTTGTCATATAGATTTAAAATCCCACCATAGGCTAAGCATGTTTCATGCATTTCAAGTATGTTATAAGTGTTATAATGTATAGTATGCATGTTTAGGGTTCCATGAGTGATAGATATAAATTGTTATATTATTGCATGGAATGGATGATTATATAATTGTTATATAAAACATGTTAGATGCATGTTATCGGTTATTTTTAACGTCATAAAACGAGATAGACGTTAAAATCTATAATAAAGATAAGTACATGCTCACTTAGGGTTAAGAACCAAGCACGATCAATTTTAATAGTTAAAATAGGTCGATGTCTTGTAAAATTGTGCTCACAAGAAAGCTCACCTGGCACGATCTTGTCTAAGGCTGGAGGTACTTAAGTTGACGGTTTACGGAACACCTACTACCTGGAGATCGGACCAGTACTTGAGCTTAGTTAGCCCAGTTTTATGAGCATGTTTGAGTGATGTAAGTGTTGGAAAAATCACATAGACTTAGGTTATATTTAATTAGCCGGAATATACCTAAGTAATGAGTATACCTAACATGGGATTCGAAACAACGCAAACTCTAGAAATGGATAGGATTTCTTAGGTCCATTCCCAACTTTGGCTTTTTCATTCGATAGCATTGTTGGGACCGATCTCTAAGGTCTGAAAATGGTGGGTCAAACTTACGAAGAATTACAAAGAGTTATTCTGGGATTAGTGTTTAAGTCAAGAATGTCTTGGTTTAGTGAATGAGTGATTGACTGCCCCTCGGTAGCAGTTGCTCTTACTCACTAAAGTATCGTTGTAAATTAATAATGATTTGGGTACATTATTACATTTGCTAAAATTGATTGGATTAAATAGGATAAAGTCAAATCACTAATAGAAATTTATTTATATCACAGTATGACAAACTCATAGTACAATTACTCGCTTCTGAGAAATTAAACGGCGACAACTACACAACTTGGAAATCAAACCTACACACAATACTGGTCATTGATGATTTAAAGTTTGTTTTAACTGAGGAGTGTCCTCCAAACCCCAGCTCAAATGCAAACCGAATAGTTCAGGATGCGTATGACAGATGGATAAAGGCAAATGATAAAGCCCAAGTGTACATTCTAGCCACCATATCTGATGTTTTGGCTAAGAAACACGATGTTATGGGTACTGCTAAAGAGATTATGGAATCTCTAAAAGGGATGTCTGGACAACCGTCCTTCTCCCTTAGACATGAAGCCATAAAATACATTTACAACTGCCGTATGAAAGAAGGGACCTCAGTTAGAGAACATGTCCTGGACATGATGGTCCATTTCAATGTGGCAGAAGAAAATAAAGCTGTCATTGATGAGAAGAGTCAAGTCAGTTTTATCATGGAGTCTCTTCCGAAGAGCTTCTTCCAGTTTCGCACCAATGTGGTAATGAACAAAATAGAATATAACTTGACTACTCTTCTTAATGAGCTACAGACTTATCAGTCCCTCTTAACGAACAAGGGACAAACAAGAGAAGTAAATGTTGCTATCTCCAAGAAATTACTACGAGGATCGTCCTCCAAAAATAAGTCTAAACCTTCAACTTCTAAAAGTGTTTTAATGAAGAAGAAGGGTAAAGGGAAAAATAAGATTCCTACTAACCGCAAACACAAGGTTCAAAAAGCAGATAAAGGAAAATGTTTCCATTGCAACGAAAACGGGCACCGGAAGAGAAACTGCCCAAAATACCTTGCAGAGAAGAAAGCCAAAAAGACACAACAAGGTAAATATGATTTACTCGTTGTAGAAATATGTTTAGTAGAGTATGACAACTCAACTTGGATACTAGATTTAGGGCGACTAATCGTATTTGTTCTTTTTACCAGGAAACTAGCTCCTGGAGAATGCTTGCGGACGGCGAGATAACACTCAGGGTTGGAACAGGAGAGTTTGTCTCAGCAAGATCAGTAGGAAATTTAAAGTTGTTTTTGGAGATAGATTCATTATATTAGATAATGTACTTTTTGTTCCTGAAATGAAAAGAAATCTAATATCTATCTCTTGTTTATTAGAACAATTGTATAAAGTATCTTTTGAAATCAATGAAGTGTTCATTTGCAAAAGAGGTATTCATATTTGTTCTGCAAAACTAGAAAACAACTTATATATGTTAAAACCGAGCGAAAAAAAGCTATTTTAAATACCGAGATGTTTAAAACAGCTGAAACTCAAAATAAACGACAAAAGATTTCTCCTAATACCTATCTTTGGCACTTAAGACTCGGCCACATTAATCTCAATAGAATTGAGAGATTGGTTAAAAGAGGACTTCTAAATGAGTTAGAAGACAACTCTTTACCTCCATGTGAGTCTTGTTTTGAGGGTAAAATGACTAAACGATCATTTTTCGAAAAAGGTTATAGAGCCAAAGAAACCTTAGAACTCGTGCATACAGATCTCTGTGGTCCAATGAATGTCAAATACGAGGAGGGTATGATTATTTCATCAGTTTTATTGATGATTATTCAGGGTATGGCTATCTTTACCTAATGCATCACAAGTTCGAAGCTCTTGAAAAATTCAGAGAGTATAAGACTGAAGTTGAGAATCTATTAGGTAAAACTATTAAAACACTTCGATCAGATCGAGGAGGAGAGTATATGGACTTAAGATTTCAGGACTATATGATAAACATGGAATAAGGTCTCAACTCTCAGCCCCTAGTATGCCTCAACAAAATGGTGTATCAGAAAGGAGAAATAGAACTCTATTAGACATGGTACAGTCTATGATGAGTTTCGCTCAATTACCCGATCCGTTTTGGGGATATGTAGTGGAGATTGCTACATACATTTTGAACATGGTTCCTACTAAGAGTGTTTCAGAAACACCTTATGAGTTATGGAAAGGGCGTAAAGGTAGTTTACGTCACTTCAGAATTTGGGGATGTCCAGCACATGTGTTGTTGCAAAATCCCAAGAAATTAGAACGTCGTGCAAAATTATATCTATTCGTAGGATACCCCAAAGAGACGGAAGGTGGTTTGTTTTATGACCCTCAAGAAAATAGTGTTTGTATCAATAAATGCTACATTCTTAGAGGAAGACCACGTAAGAAATCATCAACCTCGTAGCAAACTAGTATTAAGTGAGATTTCTAAAGAAGTTACTGATAAAAAAACAAGAGTTGTTGATCAAGCTGGTTCTTCAACCAGAGTTGTTGATGGAGCTGACACTTCTGGTCAATCACATCCTTCTCAAGGGTTGAGAATGCCTCGACGTAGTAGGAGGGTTATAACTCAACCCGATCGTTACTTGGGTTTAGCAGAAACTCAAGTCATCATACCTGATGATGGCATTGAGGATCCATTGACATATAAACAGGCTATAAATGATGAAGATAGAAATCAGTGGATTAAAGCCATGAATCTTGAAATGGAGTCAATGTACTTCAATTCAGTCTGGGAACTTGTAGATCAACCACATGGGGTAAAACCTATTGGTTGCAAATGGATCTATAAGAGGAAACAAGACCAAACCGGTAAGGTACAAACCTTTAAAGCTCGACTAGTAGCAAAGGGTTATACCCAAAGAGAGGGGGTGGACTATGAAGAAACCTTCTCTTCTGTTGCTATGCTTAAATCGATTAGAATACTCTTGTTTATTGCCACATTTTATGATTATGAAATTTGGCAAATGGATGTTAAGACACCCTTTCTAAACGGCAATCTTGAAGAGAGTATCTATATGGCTCAACTAGAGGGGTTTATTGAACAGGATCACCAGCAAAGGGTTTGCAAGCTTAAAAGATCCATTTATGGGTTGAAGCAAGCATCTCGATCCTGGAATATAAAGTTTGATACTACGATCAAATGTTATGGCTTTAAACAGAATGTTGACGAACCTTGTGTTTATAAAAGGATAGTCAACTCTACAGTAGCTTTCCTGGTGTTGTACGTTGACGATATCCTACTCATTGGAAATGATGTGGGATTTCTGATTGACATTAAGCATTGGCTAGCGACACAATTTCAAATGAAAGATTTGGGAGAGGCTTAGTTTGTTCTTGGAATCCAAATTGTTCGGAATCGCAAGAACAACATCGTACATCGACAAAATGTTTATTCGATATAAGATGTAGGACTCCAAGAAAGGATTATTACCTTTCAGGCAAGGAGTTCATTTGTCGAAGGAACAAGGTCCTAAGACACTTTAAGAAGTTGAGGATATGAGACACATTCCTTATGCATCAGCGGTCGGTAGTCTGATGTATGTCATGCTATGTACCCGACCCAACACGTGCTATGCTGTGGAAATTGTCAGCAGATATCAGTCCAATCCGGGACGTGCTCATTGAACTGCCGTTAAGAATATCCTCAAGTATCTTAGGAGAACGAGGGACTATATGCTAATGTACGGTGCTAAGGATCTAATCCTTACAGGGTACACTGACTCAGATTTTTAAACCGATGTAGATTCGAGAAAATCGACATCAGGATCTGTCTTCACTCTGAACAGAGGAGCAATAATATGGAGAAGCATAAAGCAAGGTTGCATTGCTGATTCCACCATGGAGGTTGAGTATGTTGCTGCTTGTGAAGCAGCGAAAGAATCTGTATGGCTTAGGAAGTTCTTAACTGATTTGGAAGTCGTTCCAAATATGCATCTTCCCGTCACTCTTTATTGTGATAACAGTGGAGCAGTTGCAAATTCAAAAGAACCAAGAAGCCATAAGCAAGGGAAAACATATTGAGCGCAAATATCATCTCATAAGGGAGATTGTGCAACGAGGAGATGTGATCGTCACACAGATAGCTTCAGAGCAAAACATTGCTAATCCATTTACAAAGCCCCTCACGGCTAAAGTGTTTGAAGGGCACCTAGTGAGTCTAGGACTACGAGATATGTAATCTAGGGCAAGTGGGAGAAAAGGCATGAGTATGTGATGCCCTAGTTCATTGTATTTCTCTCTACTCAACGTTATAAAACCCTACTAGAGTTTTAGTCCAAGTGGGAGTTTGTTGGATTTTATGTCCTAAAATTCATAGTTTATAAACAAAAAACATATTCTATTTTCAAAAAAATTATTATTGTTGTTTATTCAATAAAGATTGTTATTGAATAAAGTGAATTTTATGATCATTAATCTAAATCCAATAAACTAAGAACACTCTGGCTATAGTATGATTACTTGAACTATATGTAGAGACATAAGAGTGGATCAAGTTCAAGTATATAGTCAAAATGATCTATAGTATAAGGATAAGGTTGAGTACCTTATTCTGGGGACACTATGGAGCGGCCCACTTTTGTATATGATATAAACAATTTGATCACTAAATTGTACATGTGGAGACATGGGAGTGGGGGCGTCCTATGCAATGAGTATTGCATAAGATCAGACCATGAAGAAAACCATTCTCATTTTATAATGTCGTTTATTGTTGAAACTGATTTTCTTTTCATTCGATAACCTAGATAACTCGGTTTTAATCCTGAGCTAACCATGAACTCCTGTTTATTCGGAATTATCCTTAGATTTGCATGGGTGAGAGTGGCTCTAGTTCGCCGACTCAATAGGCCTCCCATTTCAGGGGTAAGACTGGGTGAATGGCTGGGGACGTGGGGTGCAAGATGGAATTCACTCCTACCCACTTTTAAGAATAGAAGAGAGGTAGTTCCCATAAGCACTGACTTCAGGTCTTGAACAAGGGGCCCCACCCTCTCATTAGCCTGAGAGGGATTCGGTTTACTGGTTTGACCACAAACCAATTGTTCATTAGAGGATCAGTGAGACATAAGGAACAAGAAGTAACTTTAGGGGTAAAATGGTAAATTGACCCAGCTCTAGTTACGAACAACCTATGAAGGACCGACTTACTAATCATGGTTATATCAAATGGACAGAAATATATCTATAGTGAGGGGAGTGCAACTACTAGGCTATAGTAGACTGTCCTAGTAGTTAACGAATGTTGGTTAACAAGGTTAATGAGTTTAGCCGGTTAATCTTGGATCGTTGGAGACCATGATCTATAGGTCCATTAGGTCCCTCTGCTAGCTCATATCGGACTAAACCATTGAACAGTGTGACGAGTGAGTTCGAAGTGTTCGAATTCAAATTAGGGAATATGCGTTATATATATACGATATGTTTAACCGCATTTTTGTTTTATTTACGAATTAAACAAAAAGAGAGAATCTGAGATATTTAAGTCAGATTTAAAGATCTTAATCAATTATGTGTCGGAATTGATTGGGATTGGCATTTGAATTAATATTAAATATTAATTAAATTGTTTAATTAATCATTTAATGTTACTTTAATTTGAAATTCATTATTCAAATTAATGGTTGAATTAAAATGAAGAAAGTCAAAATGTTGACTTCATTTAATAGAAAAATCCATGTTAGTGGAATTTTGAGGTGTCAAAATTTGGTTTAACCAAACTTGCATGCTTGCCAAATAAACCCCACAAGTTTGAGTGAAATTTTGAGTGTCAAAATTTAGTTAACTCAAACATGCATGCTTGTCACATAAACCCAAATATTTGAGTGGAATTTTAAGTGTCAAAATTTAGTGATCTCAAATTTGCATGAACTTGCAAACATGACTCTATAAATAGAGTGATCATGGTACATGGAAGGTCTTCTTCTTGGTGAAAAACCTTGAGAAAAACCTCTCACAAACACTCTCTTCACATATACAAAATTCCTCCCAAATTTAGTCACTCACCGGATTCCACAATCCCGTTATAAGGCCAGAGGATAGTAGAGAAGACACTAGTGGTGGTTTGAAACTGGTTCGTGAAAAAAAAAAAGGAGTTTGAACTACAAAAGGTTAGTATTTAAACTCATTAAGTTTTAATACTTCTGAACATGCTAGTTATTTACTATAATTGATGTCCTAAAAGTGCCTAAAATCCAAATTGCTTTAACATGTGTTATATTAACACCATCAGTCCAGGGTTAGAACAAACCTTTGAGCCATCTTAAATTCTATGGCAACCAAATCAAGGGCAAACTACTTCAATCTCATGAACTCTCTCTCATAGCCAGCAAAAGAGGTCTATTTTGTGTTAGCTAAGTGACTTCTTGTTGTATTCAAAGTTGGGTAGAATTATATTCCCCCAAGAAGCCTCCTTGAATGGGGTCCATGGTACTACAACTTTTTCAGTGATAAGGATCTCCTTGTTATCCTCCCACCATATGTCTGCATCATTCTGCTGCACAAATGACGCACATGACATCAAGACAATTCATTTAACAAAATATTGTCTCCATTAATGACAACCATAGTTATGCCACTATCGGATCCTCTAAGGTCCAATTAAAAGTACGAGGGTTGTACCTCCTAATATCCTGCAGGTACCTCGCCTCTCTTGTTGACATTGCATTGTTGGCCTGTTGAATGGTCACCACTGTTTGCATCATGACTTGGAATGACTCTCACATCAAAGTTACTTAGGGTCCACTCCATTCGTCGGCACCATAGGAGGTGCCACTACTGCTTCTGTTCGAGTCATAGATCCCTCGCTAGCTGGACTTTTTCTACCTGCCTCATCCTCTTGCAAGGTGTTGTTCTCCACTACATCCTCTTCTACGTCCTTTAGGTGACATGATCTAGGACAAACACACAATACTCCAAGTCTATAACCCTCATGAACATACTATACATAACATTATATCACACATATAACTCAATTATGAATAACATTTGACATAATCATTTATTATGTTTTGTATGACATACCTGATGGCGATGGTGCATCAGTGGTAAGGTCATGGAATATGTTTAGCCTACCTCATAGGCTAGTCTATAGAATCTATAGCCTTTGAGCTCTCATACCAACTGTAATAACTCTATTTTTCTACTACAAGAAAGTCGTTACTAAATGTATGACACGACTATTAAATTCAGAAACATTCATTTAAAATAATTCAAGAATGATGTTATGAACTTAAACATTCGTAGTAAAATCTTTAAAACGACAAAGAAAATAATAAAGAAAAAAATAAATAACACGACATTGAAATAGATAAGAAAAATAAAACAATGCCATGATCTATCCTAAGGGCTACAAAATACACAAAATGCAACTATTGTAGCACTGCTTCTATGCCTTTCATCGTGATGTCATCATCTGTCTATGAGTGTCTTACCTTTACCTAAAAAACTAAAAGTAGTAACTGTCTTGAATATTTTAAGAAATACTCAGTAATTGACCCTAGTGTTGGTATTGGGAATGGAAACACATGGAATATGGTGAGACCTATCATTTTAAAAACATCATGGCTGGTCTTAGACAGCTTTCTAGTGGAGGCAAGGTTTGATGTGTAGTACTTCTCTACACAAGGCCCACACACGCGAACATTGTCCTACAAGTAAACTCACATACCCCTAGGCTAGGCTCGTCGGGCTAGCACTTGTTAACGGGCTACCAGAAACAACAGAGAGAAAGGGTCTACATAACGTCATGGAGAGCATAAATGTCGTAAGTCGTAAGGTACACATTTGTAATAATCATAACAGGATAGTATCCCGATACATATGGCTTACAAACATGCATGAGGTCCCTATAGCTTAACATCATGGCATAAATTTATGATGCAAATCAAACCTCCATTAGTTAATCTTTAAATTATGCATATACAATTCCTGTCAAATCTTAAATACATAGCATAACATACATGGACGGAGCTAATCGCTTGGAGCAGTCAGAGATGCCATATCGACCACAAGTCGAGCATAGAGATCGAGCCAAGGCACGAGTTGGACAAAGCCGATCATTTGTCATTGAGCCACAGTGGGCCAAGTACCAGAGATGGCTCGTCACGCACATTTCACGTGGCAGGAAGGGACAGTCAAATTCTTTAGTCAGTGCACGGGTAGGTGTTAAGAATTTATTATTATTATTATTATTATTTAAAAAATTAACCATTATAAGTTGGGCCCATCACTAATAATATCAATTACAAACATCTAATATTTTTAATATATTTAATAATAAGATTTAATCAAATAATTTAAGATTATATTTGATTTAAAATTTTAAAAAAACATCCAAATTTTTTAATATATTTAATAATAAGATTTAATCCAATAAGATTATATTTGATTTAAATTTTTTTTTAAAAAAACATCCAATATTTTAAATATATTTAATAATAAGATTTAATCCAATAATTTAAGATTATATTTTATTTAAAATTTTAAAAATTTATTAAAACTTTCCTAATTTAAAAGTTAGTTTGTTTTAATAAAATACGAAAGAATAAAATATATGAGAATAAGATATTTAAAAATTAATTAAAAATCAGATAAAAATCCAAATTTTACATTATTTTTTTTTGTTCAAATATTTATAATATTTTTGTTATACTATTTAATTTCAAACTTAATTATTTTATTTTTATTATTTTAATTTATTAAAATAAATAAACTAATTTAAAAAAAAAAAACAAAAAATGATCATGAGACAATTTCTAGTTGTGTCGAGGAAGATACTGAAAGTGGTAAGTGGGCGAGCAAATTTTCAAATAGGCTTTTACTAGAGTTTGAGGATTTGGTAACTTTCATAGGAAACATTGTCAAATAGGCTTTTCTCTTGGTATACCTTATCTACTACAGTCCAAAACTAATATTCCTATAACCATAATGGAAAGACATCACAACCCTTTCAATGCCTTTATAATACCAAGAATGGGCTTAACAAAATTCTCTTATAAAAATTGGTATTGTATAAGCATGGTGGATATCCTCAGATGCCATAAAACTTGGGATACTTGAACATCAAACTTAAAATGATAGTCTTGAAACTTTAACTATAGTAATACCTTTTAACTAGGTTGGCATTGCTAGGAAAAATTGTTCGGTAATTTCCTACAATAATTTGTTTATGTTGAGCTTCCTGAGTGCATTCGTGTACCCTAAGAAGAATTACCACAAAACTTCTAGTTGATTTAGAGACAATGTCCCACTCTAATCCTCTTGTATCCCCCACCCAAGTTCATCTTAAATCATGGTTTCTTAAATTTAAGGTATCTTGACAATCTCATATCTCCTACCGTAGCCCCTCTCCATATACCTCTAAAATTTTGACCATGATCGTAATGCCTCGTTCAAACTGTGGCTCGATACTTTTAAATCACCTCACAACTTCCCTAATTGGGTGTATTATTATTATTTATTTTTAATTTTCAGCTCGTACTAAGGCAGGACAATTTTCTAACCTCAGTACTTCCAAAGTACTTCCAAAGCTCAGCTTCCATTAAAGGCTATAGGATATTGACATCTATATCAAGCTTCTTAGGTCATTTTATTTCATCTAAAACTACTTACTGTTCCGTATACATTGGTATAGTCCTCCCCATCTCTATGGTCATAAGACTGTGTAGTTTATCTATATTCAAGACGTTTAACTAAAACATATGATCTTGCTTGGCAAAGTCATTTTCATAGCAACCCTAACATTTAGTAGCTTACTAAAACTATAGCTACTAATTCATACCAACAATCTCAGTAAATCTAAACATCTTCAATACAACAATTTACATACACATTCCATGCAAGGTAAAACATAACACGTCAATACAACAATTTACATTCACATTCCATGCAAGGTAAAACATGACGTATTCTAAATTATAATAAATATAGAATTAAGCTAACATGAATGCAGTAAATAATATTACAATCAATAGAGTAAAGTCCAATTATGAGTTATATTTTATAATGACCAAACAATAACAACATATACAATCAACGACATTTCATTTTCTTATCTTATGCAAGACATACCTGACGGAGACGGGGCACCGACGGTGGGACCATGGAACATGCCAAGCCTACATCGTAGGCTAGTCTACAAGATCTATAACCTAGAGCTCTGATACCAACTGTAACGACTCGAAATTTTCTACTTAATTTAAGGTCGCTACTGTATACATACCATAAACATTGAATGCGGAAGACTTCATTTAAATTCCATAAAACATAACCTTTAACTTAAAAACACAGCCATGGACTTACGTGTTTCGAAAACATCTTTAAAACGACACAACAAAAGACCCGAAATAAAATAAATAAGCGTTTAAGTTTAAAACATCCTATTCTATCCTAAGTCTAAGAAAATGAATACCACTATCCTATGCATGTGCCATGATCTCGAGTTGCGATGCTGTCGTCAGCCGACAGGAATGCATTGCCTTAACCTGAAAAATGTAGTAGCACATGGCTTGAGTATTTAAAGAAATACTCAGTAAGTGACCCCACCATTGGGGTTAAATGCAACAATCACATGCAATAAAATGATGGGACCTATCTTTCGTTTCGTTTCATTTCGTTTCGTTTCGTTTCGTTTCTTTTTCGTTTCGTTTCGTTTCTTTTTCGTTTCGTTTCGTTTCATTTTCCCTACGGTGTAATCCTAACAGGTAATCGTGGACGTGTACCATGTACTCTACACGCAGCCCATACGTGCGAGTATGAGCTCACCAGCTAGTTCGCACACCGCTGGGCCACTGTCCCTAGCCGGTGGGCATGCTCTGGGGGCCCACCGGGACCCGTTAAAACTAAAACCGTCACGGCAGCACTATGCAGGGCATAACGATCGTTGTCCTGCCATTTGGATGTACGCCTCCGTACCCTCGTGATGGGATAGGGGTTTCCCCCAAATGCATGATCACACAATATGCATGAGGTCCCACTAGTCCTACAGTCATCATTTAATGAACATAACCCTGTGTCACGTTTTCATGCTTACATGTCATTCTCATTCTCATTCTGTTACATATCATACATATTCCTAGCGGGGTTATGTATCATGCAATTTACCGTATTTCTTGTCATACAATTCATTCAGTTACATTCCAATACTCATACAACAAGCCATAATCGTACAAGGGTCACACATTGTCACATGCATTCATATCACATCAACTAAGCAACATAAATAACATACATTCACGTTCACATGATTTCGTACTTAAGCACAATAATCTAGCATACAATGTATCATATCATAACCAAGTCATAACGTAAACACTTCATAGTCATATCGTTCTCTAACTTACCATAGCCTTAACGTTCCTATACCTATCACAGACATATCATTACGTGACATACCTTGGTCATATCGTCACAAGAACGTACCCTAATGATATCGTTCTATCAATCTATAACAAACCTATCGCTTTCTACCCATAACCTGACCGTATTCTTTCATCAATCTCTCCTATCCATAGCACTCCGGTATGTAACCTAACTCTAACATTTCATGAACGTATCTTACTCCTATCGTTACATTTCGTTTTGTGCATCCTTCTCGTACCCTATCTCAAACATCTTCTAGAGCACATCGTACCATAATTATTATCATACAATCCACATATAATAACATAACATAACATAACATATAGGAAGAATATCGATCCTCAGCAATTCACACATATCAATATATATGACACGTGCAGAACCACAAGGCACGTGTCAACATCAAATATAACCTTGCCGATAGTAAGGTCACTTACCTGGCTAGCTTAAGTCGTTGTCACGTATATATCCTTACTGAAAGTTCGATTCCGTCCTTTGAAATCCAAGCCAACCTATGTGAGCCCATAACATCAGTTTCAAGTTTGAACTCTATACAATTATTTCTTTAATTTACCTTGTTAAAATTCTAATATTTACTGTTAGACAGAATTTAATGGAGTTTCATGCCCTCTGATATCTCCTGTTATATTTTTAAATTCTGTTTAACAAATTTTCCCTCAATCTTCCCTCCTCCCTCGTGGTAATTATTTTCATTCCCATTCTGTAAATAGATCTCAGCTTTGTAAACATCTGTAAATAAGATATTACTCTAATTCTATATTTATTTTCATTCTGTAAACAGATATTATTGGCCAATTTTAATTTGGCTACTATCTTACAGATTTATGGATCTGCCAGCTAAAATTATATTGATTCTAACCTTATTTCCTATAACTTCCGATGCTAAAAAAAAATCTAATTAATTGAACATGGGATCTGATTATTACATACCGTAAGATAGGAAAGAAGATTTGATCCTAATTAATTTCTTATAAGCATAACTATAAAGGAAAAGGAGTTCTGAGATAGAATTTTACCGTAATAACTGACAAAAATCTCTAAATCTGCAATCTGTTCAAAT
>NW_019268587.1:48771-66515 GCF_002738365.1 Cucurbita moschata | reverse complement strand
TTTTTTTTTTTTTTTTTTTTTTTTGTCAGGTTTTCTGTTTTTTTTGCAGCCTAGATGGACAGAGGAGAGATAATTGTGGGAAGGAATGAGAGGTTAGTGGAGAGAGATGGGGAAAGATTTATTTTTTTTATTTATTTTTATTTTTTTAATTAATTAATTAATTAATTTTATTTTTTTATTATTATAATGGTAACTATTTTTATAATTATTTTTATTATTTATTTATTTATTTATGTTTGGGCTATTACGGATTAAAACGTGTTGGAAGGACTTCAACCACAAAAAATCCTTAAGCATTGAGGATTCATAATTTTGCACGTTTACTTCTACCCAATGGTATTTTTGTTGAAAACTTAGTTGAGCTACGTCTTTTTTGCTCCAACAAATATGAAACTTTACCAATGCTTGGAGAGTTGTCCAAACTTGAGGTTCTTGAAATTAATGAGCTAAGTGCGGTAAAAAGTATCAAAGACCAGTTTTGTGGGAATTATCACGGTAGCAAAAATTTATTCCCTAAATTGAAAAGATTTGATATTTTGTACATGCTCAAATTAGATCAATGGGAAAAAAATCTCATATGTATCAAATTGTACCACTTTTCCTCATCTCAAAAGCTTAATCATTAATTCTTGTCCCAAGCTAACAAATATTCCAAACATGTTTTCAAGCTTTCAAGGTCCTCCAAAATTTTGAGCCCTATATATTTATGTATTTGGANGAAAGAAAAAAAAATAAAATAAATAAATAAATAAAAAAAAAAAAAAAAAAAAAAAAAAAAAAAAAAAAAAAAAAAAAAAAAAACTCAGTCGCCGGAAAACCCGCGAGTTTTCAGGCGACTGTCGTGTTTCGCGGAACCCACGCGAAATGACGGCCACAGCACGCCCAGCCCTCAGCCCACGACACTCAGCATCTTCAGAACACCTGCAAAGGGAGAAAAGATAGAAAATTTCGAGAGAGAGAGAGAGATTTCGGACAAACGTCGACGAGTGTCCAGTTTCTCCGACGAGCCCTCAAACTGACTCCAAACGACCTGTTACCACCATGAGAAGGATCCCTAACGAAAGCACAATAACTCAGGGTGCGTTTTGTGTTATTTCGTAAGCGTCGTCGTCGGAAAATTAGGTTTTCTTAATCGTTCTTAGATCTGTGGCTTTTAGGAGCTTTTAGGCCGCAAAACTCCCAGAAAAGAAAGAAGGACGACGAACAAAGAGAAAAAGGGAAGAAAGAGGACCGAAATCGGCAATGAAAACGCCGTGGGAAGGAGAGAGAAAACTCGCCAGAAAATTGGCCGAAGTCGGGTAAGGAAGACGAGATCCACGGATCCGGGTCAACTCGAACCCAAAACCCGAGAGAGCCAGCCCATTCCTCCTTTGACCTCTGCCTTCGGCCCAGCCCAACTACAGCGACCCAAACCTCAAACCAGCCCAGAAGCTACGGTTCAGTTGAACCAACCCAGACTAGACCCACGATCCAATTGAGCCGGCCTACAAACCAAACACTTGCGGCCCAACCCAGTAAGCCGAGGCCCAACGATTAGTCTTGGCCCAGTAGCCTTCCACAGCCCGCGACCCGAACCGGACTGCGACCCGCGCTTCGACCCGACACTACTGCTCGACGTGGCTCTCTCTGCTGCCGCCACGTGTCACACAGCGGCGCAGGCAGTCTCTCGGCTCGGCGCAAACAGCTCGGCTCCCTCCGGTGACGCTCTGGCGGCTCCTCCGGCGGCTCCAGCAGCTATTCGGCTCGGCTCACTTGTTTTCAGCCCGGTTTCCACTGTTTCGACCCTCCCGGATCTATTTTCGGCCCCGATTAAGGTATCCGAGGCCGTTTTAGAGCCGTATTTCACATTTATTAAATTATAGGTAAATTAATTGTGAAATACTAACGGAAAGTGGTGAACGGTGTGATAGGAAACAAACCCCGGCGACGTAGGAAGCAGCTCTCACGGAACGGGAGCTTACGTTTAGCTATTTAGGGAGTACTTCGGCCAAGGCCAACCAAGTAAGTGGCCTTACTATAGGATAGGCTAAATAATTGTATGAGTTATGATGATGTGTGGATTATGATGCTTGATGATATGTGCGGTATATACATATTTTGTTGAGTGACGCTTGATATGTTTGACGCACGTTGTGGTATTATGATGAGCATGATGATTGCATGATTTTTCCCCTTAATATGATGATATTTTCCATATTGAGCATGCTAGATGATGATGAGTGCCATATTTCATCATGTCGTTAGATCGACGTAGGACACAACCCTAAGAGCATGAAAATGATATTAATATAAATATCCACGAGTATGCGTTACCTAGAGTAACAAAGAGATGAGACTAGAGGGTTGTGTCAGAAGAGTCATTACGATGAATTTAGAGGGATCTCATGCATTTTGTATGTTCATAAGCATAGGGCTACTTCCCCTAGAGATGATGAGTGCGGACGCGCACCTTATGATGAGTGCGAAAGCACATAGATGAGGGTGTTCATGAGGCGCATGACACTATGGGGTTCCGCTGACCTCCGGACGTCGCTACAGATTAGCTTGACCAGAGGGTCCAGGGGGTGTGCGAGCGCCCTGGGGACTCACACTCGCACGTGTGAGTCGTGTGTAGGGAATTACTACACATCCAATTTGTCTGAGACTAGAGGCCACCCCTAAGATGATTAGAGATAGGTCCCTAAATCATGATTGCATGTGTTTGCATTTGCATGGCCCCTATAGCGGGGCCACTTACTGAGTATTCTTTGAAATACTCAGGCAGTGTGCCACATCATTTTTCAGGTAAAGGCAAGGCGCACTTCTACGGAGGACGGCGGCATCGCGAGCAGAGACTGTGGCACGTGCATAGGGTAGATTCATATTTAAATTTCTAGTCTTAAGTTAGAATAGGTTGTTTTGCATTTCATTGTTTTAAATTATTTTGTATTTGTTTTTGTTTTATCTAAATTTCAGTATTTCATATTTAAACACGTAAGACCATGGCTGTGTTTTCCAGAGAAGAAGTATTTTTAAACGTTTTTTTGAAGTTTACGTTATCAACTATGTTCATGTAAGAGTTATATTTCCGCATTATAGATGAGCATGAGACGTTAGTAGCGACTCTGAATATGTGGAAATTTAGGGTCGTTACACTTTTCCCTTCAAATTTGCAAGGTTTTCGAGACTTATCATCATTGACAATCCTAGAATTTCAAACGTCGTCATTAGAGGCTTGTCTCCATTCAACACTTGAAAACATTACGAGTTAATGGGCCATGGAGAATTATGATTGGAGTCCATTCATACACTTCAATTTGTTTGAAAATCTTATATTATGTGAAATAGAAACTAAATGTTTGATACAACTTCCTAAACAACATGAGCATCTCACTACTCTAAGATTGTAGTGTGTTGAGTGTTTTGATGAAGGTGAATATTTGTTAGAAGGTTTAGGAAACATTACATAGTTGGAGACTAGTGACAATTAGGGGTGTACATGATTAGTTTAAAAATACTATATATAATAAAAATAAAAAATATTATAATTGAAATAGTCTGACCTTGATGGAGTTAGAGAGTACTAAACTATTACAAAAATTAAAAAAATATATATTATAATTGAAATAGTCTAACATTAATGGAAGAGAGTCCTAAACTATTACAAAAATAAAAATAAAAAATATTATAATTGAGATAGCCTAACCTTAATGTACTCAACTATTACAAAAATAAAAATAAAAAATATTATAATTGAGATAGCCTAACCTTAATGTACTCAACTATTACAAAAATAAAAAAAATATATTATAATTGAAATAGCCTAATCTTAATGTATTTGATTGGCATCAAACTCGGTTGTGAGTGTTTTATGTTAGGACAAAATATCACTCTAGTAAAGACTTAATTAAAACAAATTTCTTAGTATATTTTATATATTTTTATTTGGCTCGGGTCAACTAGAGGGTTTAGTCCCATGAACCCAAAACTGAACCGAGTCAGTTCAAGTTCAGAAAAATGAACCCAAGCCAACCTGAAAAGCTAATCCAACCCAACCCAACCCTTATAATTCGGGTTGGGTTGGTCCGGTTGTCGGGTTGAATGTACACCCCTATTGATGATAGTCACATGCATAAATTTGAAAAGCTTGTCATCAAAAGAAGTCAAGTCAAATCCTACTAGATTGAACAATTCACAGTATTTCAGTGTTCCCAACTTGAACATGGTCAAGGGAGCGTTGAATTACTAGATTGAACAATTCACAGTATTTCAGTGTTCCCAACTTGAACATGGTCAAGGGAGCGTTGAATGGGCAAAAGTTTCTCATGTAGCCCTTTCAGTGTTCCCAACTTGAACATGGTCAAGGGAGCGTTGAATGGGCAAAAGTTTCTCATGTAGCCCGTATTCATGTATTTTAAAACACTTATTTACATTTATTTCTTTTCTTTGTACTTTTTTTTTAATATTTATATTAGTCTAAGTTAAATTATAATTTTATTCCATGTATTTAAACAATTGTATTGATTTTGTTACTATATTTACTACACTGATTTTGTTACTATATTTACTACTTTTTTCACAGTTTCTAATGGATTCGATTCAATTTAATTTTATTTGTTATTTTTGTTTGGATTGTATTTATAAAAGTTTCATTATTTATTTATATCCTCTAATGATTCTCTTGGTAACATTTTGATTGTGGTACTAAGTAGCGTTGATGTTCATCATTTCATCTTATTGAAGTATAAAGGCACACATATTATTATTGTATTTTATTTGAAGTTTTCGATGTTGAGGAATTCACATTTTGTAAATAATACATAATTCGGACCTTACTTCCTCGGAAAAACCAAAAAATATTAGCATAAGAGAATTCTTGTGGAGTTTTGGTGGGGTGGAAGCGTTGAGGAAGATAGTGAAAGTAAAGGGCGAGCAAATTGGCCTAGCATGGGGCTTCGAGAAGGAGCTCTCAAGGACGAGTGTATGAAGATAAAGTTGATCCTCATCACACATCGATAACAACTCATACCCAAGATTCACAATAAGAGTTGGAATATGAATTTGACAACCGATGACCTTGCTATTCTCCCTTAGTCAAAGCTCTAACCTAATTTGGAGCGAGATGTTCCCTATTGTTGTAGAGAGACTCTAATGGTTTGTGTTTTGGCATGGTTGAAGTATCAAAGAGGGCAAGGTCTTGAAGAGCTAGTCGATTTTACCGATAGTGATTTAGCTGGAGACATTGACGATAGAAAAAGCACCACAGGAAAAGCGTTTCATCTCAATGAAAATTTATTCTCTTGGCAATCTCAGAAGCAATGAACTGTGGCACTATCTTCCTATGAGGTCGAGTTCATGTCAGCAACTGCGGCGTCATGCCAAGTATTGTAGTTGAGAAATTTATTGAATGAAGTGACTATAAGTGAACTAAAGCTGGTAACTCTCTACATCGACAACAAATCTATGATTGCATGGATGAAGAATCCATAATTTCACAGATGCAGCAAACACAATGATACTCGCTTCCACTTCATCCATGAATGTGTTGAGAAGAAACAAATTGTTTTGGAGTTCGTATGCACTAGAGTGCATTGTGTAGATATTCTAACCAAAGATTTAGCAAGGGTTAAGTTTGCTGCATTGTGTAGATGCAGAAATTGATGGGAGTGAAGACTGTGAGCTTATAAACTCTACCTAGTAGA
This sequence comes from Cucurbita moschata, assembly GCF_002738365.1. Lineage (NCBI taxonomy): Eukaryota > Viridiplantae > Streptophyta > Magnoliopsida > Cucurbitales > Cucurbitaceae > Cucurbita > Cucurbita moschata. The sequence goes on along the minus strand of NW_019268587.1, from coordinate 60,834 downwards.
ATAAGTCATTAACTTATGAAGTAGCAATTGTTAGTAGACTTGGTAGAATAGTTACTTGACTTATGGAGCCAAATTGTGGACCAAGTTTTTGTGGTTGTAGACCCAGTTTTATGATTTAATTAGGAAGATGGTTAGTGGTTATTAATTAGACAAAGTTTAGAAAGCAAGTTAGTGCTTCTTCCACGTTAAATACTCATGACATATATGTTTGTTTTTTTTTTTTACAACAACAAAGAGAATTGAAAACTCAAGTGCTTAAGCTTCCTTCCAAAAGATTTCTTCCCTCAAATTATTCTTTTTGCTCCCTTTATTTTTTTTGACATTTTTCGATTTTGGGCCATTTTCAACACTCTATGGATGTGTCATGGTCTCGAACTGCGATGTCGTTGTCAGCCATACAGGGATGTCTTGCCTTTATTTGAAATAGAAGTAGCACGTGGCTTGAGTAGTTGAGTATTTTAAGAAATACTCAGCCTGTTTCCTACGGCGGCTATCATAAGTGAGCAATTGAATGTGTACTTAATTTATCGACATACGACTTACACGTGCGAGTATGGATCCACCGGTCGATTCAATCACCTCCTGGGCTCTTTTCTAGTCTGGCGAGCATTCTTTATTAGGTGTTGATGTCAGACATCCGTTGGGAAAAGCGACCGTCATGGCAACATTATGGTAAACATAATGATCGTTTCCCTGCCTCGTACGTACACGTCCATACTATCGTAAAAGGAGAGGGGATATCCACCGATGCATGAGCACATAATAAGACATGAAGTCCTAACATTTTTCCCTTTACATTACCATATACTACACCTTTCTTCCTATCATACCATTTATCGTATCTTCCAAGAGTGTATTGGGGTTGTATTTCATGCCAATGCGTCATTTTACATGTCAATCAGATAATATATCATTCATGTTACAAATTTGTCGTACCATAACGTTTCAATGCCTTCAGACGTAACAATTCACATCATGCACATATTATATCATAACAGTAAAAAATTTGGGTTATTCCATTTCTATAGTATTTTTTTTTAATATAAGTCCAACGTCACTGACTGTGCTTCAAAGTCTCGAAAATTGGATCATGACAACTGTATTTTTTAATTGATTCTTTAAACTTTTTGAAATTTACATATTCTTTTGACTGAGTTCAAACTTATCTATTGTTTGAAAATATTTTTTAAAAAATTTTCTTATTCTTTTTTTTTTAAAAGAAAATAATCCAAATATATGGTTTGATTTGATCGGTGAAATTTATACTTACTATTAAAATCAATTAAACCCTCCGATTTTTTAATTATTTTTCAAGATGATTCTTTTCACCAATGTATATGGTAATTGAAATTGAATCGAGGAAATGAGGATTTGACCTTTATAATTTTTTGTTTAATAAGTTTGTGCTAAATTTCTATCTTATCCTACTTCAATAAAAATAACAAAAATAAAAACATTTTAACTACTTTAAAAGTAATTGAAACGACCCATGAAATTAATATTTTGTATGAACAAGGATGAAAACTTGTTCGGAAACGAATGAGCATGCCTCATAAAATTTAACAAAACTAGTTAGAAAGATGTTCGTGATTCAGCTAATAAGCCACTTAAAATTCAACTAACAAAACGAGTCTTACGACCCAAATTTTAAGTCTTTGAAGTCCAAATGGAGATTAAAAAGATGAAAGCAAAAATAAATAAAAATAAAATAAAATAATTCTAAAAAGAAAATTTAAATCAAAATAAAAACAATACCACCAAAATCAATTATAAAATAAAAATAAATTTATTACAAACTAAAAGTTAGAAAGATTTATTGGGATTTTTACAAACTAAAATTAAAACAATCTAAAGGAATTAAAATAAAGTGTTGAAACGTGGTTTCCTTACTTTTTAAACATTACTGTTTGTTTGGAGGCGCTTTAGATAATAAAAGGATGTTAGATGGGGTTTCTATATGCTTCATTCCAACGCTCACAAATTCTTTCGAATTACAAACTTTCAGATTCCAAGGATACAAACATGGCAGAATTCCTGTGGACCTTTGCCGTACAGGAAGTGTTGAAGAAGACGGTGAAGCTGGCGGCCGAGCAGATCGGCTTGGCATCAGGATACGAGGAGAAACTCTCTAAGCTGAAGGACTCTTTACTCATGGCGCAAGCCATCTTAAGGGATGCTGAAAGAATGAAGACAAACCTTGAATCCCAGAAGCAATGGGTGAAGCAGCTTGAAGATATCATCTTCGAGGCTGATATTTTACTCGATGAGCTTGCTTATGAAGACGTTCGACGCAAAGTGGAAATCGAAAAATATAAGGTGGTACGTAATTTCTTTTCATTCTCCAAAAATCCCCTTGCTTTTCGTCTCAAAATGGCAAATAAAATCACAACTGTGGCTAAAAATTTGGCCGACTTTAATTCTACACAAAGTCCATCGGGATGTGTTGCTACAATATCTAATGAAGCTGAAATTGATCTTAATCAAACTCGAGAGACAGACTCATTTCCAGATGAAATTGGAGTTATTGGAAGGGAATCTGAAGTATCAAATATATTGGATAAACTACTTGCCCTCAATAACCAAAAAACTCTAGTTGTTTTACCCATTGTTGGTACCGGTGGGTTAGGAAAAACAACTCTGGTGAAGGAGATTTTCCATCATGAAACCATAAGGAAGAATTTTGATACTTTTATATGGGTATGCGTGTCTCATCCTTTGAAAATCAACAAAATTTTAAGAGCAATCCTGAAATCCTTGAATCCTAAGCTTGATGGCTCAGATGAAAAGGAAGTCATTCTTCTGAAGCTCCAAGATCTACGGAGTGGAAAAAAGTATTTTCTTGTGCTTGATGATGTTTGGAATGAGGAACCCATTCTCTGGACTGAGTTGAGGGCTTGTTTACTAAAGATCAATAAAAATATGGGAAGTGCTATAGTTGTGACTACCAGAAGTGATAAAGTTGCAGAAATTATGGAGACAAAATACAGACATCATTTGAGTCCATTACTAGATGATCATTGTTGGTCGTTATTTGAAAAATGTGCATTTGAAAGTAAATTACCAGTAATTTCTGATGTCATTCAAGGAAAACTTGTTAAAAAATTTGGTGGCATACCATTGATTGTGAAAGTGTTGGGAGGAATGGTGATATCATGCAAGAATGATAAGGAATTGCAATCGACTTTGGAAAAGCTAGTGAGAATTGAATTGTCAAAGGAAGATCTTATTTTATTCACAATCAAATTAAGTGTGGACCGTCTACCATCTTCTTCATTGAAACAATGTTTTACCTACTGTTCAAATTTTCCACCCGTCTTTTTCTTCGATAAAGAAGAACTTGTTCAAATGTGGGTAGCACAAGGGTTTATTCAGATACCCAATGGAATCAATGTAACAATGGAGGATATTGGAGCGAGATATTTCGATATTTTGTTGTCTCGCTCCTTGTTTCAAGATGTTGTCAAGGATGAGAGAGGAAAAGTTGAATATTGTAAGATGCATGATCTTATGTATGAGGTTGCATGTGCTATTTCAAATGATCAACATTTGAGAGAGGACCTTGTAACAGATGGAAAATCTCATGATGATGAAGTTCTTTTGATCCGTCGAAGAAGAAGAACAGTTTATTGTTGTGAAAATGTACCATTTGGTAATCAAGTTAAGATCACTAACTTCATTTACTTGCGGGTTTTAATTATTAGTGGTGAGTTTGTAATTGAATTGCTTGATACAATCGGTAAATTGAAACATTTGAGGTATCTTGACATTTCAAAATCTGGAATAAGTGAGCTCCCAAAATCAATTGTTTTGCTTTACAATTTACAGTCTTTGAAGCTACGAAGGGGTATAAAGCTTCCAAAGAAGTTGAGAAAGTTGATCAACTTAAGGCATTTAGAATTTGGTTGGTGTAATTTAAATCAAAGTCATCAAATGCCTAAACATTTAAGTGGAATGACTCAACTTCAAACGCTTTCTATTTTTGTAGTTGAGTCTGATGAAGGATATAAAATTGAGGAGCTTGGACCTTTAAAAAACCTTAAAGGTCAATTAAGTCTTCTACAACTCGAGAAAGTCAAAAGTAAAAAGGAGGCCATGGCTGCAAATTTAGTTGAGAAGGAAAACATTACTAATCTATCTTTTGAATGGAGTTTTAGTAGAGAAGACTGTGTTGACAATGATTTGAATGTGTTGGAAGGGCTTCAACCACACATAAACCTTCAAGCATTGAGTATTGTTCACTTTGCAAGTGAACTTATGCCTAGTGGTATTTTTGTTAAAAACTTAATTAAGCTTTGGCTAGAGTTTTGCATAAGATGTAAAACTTTACCAATGCTAGGACAGTTGTCCAAACTTGAAGTTCTTTACATTTGTAACCTAAGAGGTGTAAAAAGTATTGGAGACGAGTTTTACGGGAATTATCGCGACAGTAAAATTTTATTTCCTCAATTGAAAGCATTTGAAATTTCGAATATGGACACTTTAGAGCAATGGAAAGATGTTGGTACTGTGACGAATTGTACAACTTTTCCTAAACTCGAAAGCTTAACCATTCGTTCTTGTCTCAAACTAACGAATATTCCAAACATTTTTGCAACTCATAGCCCGAGGTTGGAAGCTGACACTGTTAATGCAAGGTTATTTTCAAGTTTTCAAACTCCTCCAAACCTTCGATCTCTAAGCATTTATGATTGTACAAGTTTGGTAAAGCTGCCAAACTGGTTAGAATGTTGTAGCTCGCTCGAAGATTTGTGCATATGCAACTTTTGTGATGATATTTCCTTTCCAAATTTGCAAAATATGCAAAAACTCGTCTGTTGGCTTATTGGCCCTTGATCTCACATTAATTAATTTCAATGAATTAATTATTGATGTTTTGATGATAACAAACCTACTTTTAATTATTAACTATTTTCAGTTTTTTGAACTGTCCACAGTATAAGGTCGGGAATAACGATTACAACAACTTTTCAATTACTCAAATCAGAGCTAAAACGAAGAAATTAGAGTCGAGACAACATACCCGACGTGATGATGTGGCAACAAAATCAAAATGATGGACAAATCAAAATATATCAAAGTATGACATTTATAATATTGGAAGAGTAACAAATGGTGGAGTTTTTCTTATTATTACATTTCTAAATAAAATTATTTTTACAAAATATAAATTTGAATATAACCGTTACTCACATCGAATTTTATTATTACTATATTATATTATTATATTATTATATTTTAAAATTTTGGTAGTTACTCACATCATTTTTATTATTATTATATTATTATATTTATAATAAATTTTGAATTTCATTTGACCGTTACTCACGTAACTTTTTATTATTATTATATTATATTACTATTATATTAAAATTTTGAAATAAATGAATTTAGAAAATTTTCTTATTTAATTACTTTTAATCTCCACCTTCCATTATTCCTAACACAATCCAATGGTCAATATTCAATCCTACATTTTGCCACTTTTCTCCTCTATATAAACTCATCTTCCCCACATTTTTATAACACACAACTTACATACATTCTTCAATCCTCATTTGTTCAAAGTCTCCATTGTTTGTTGCTCTCTCCAAGCTTACAAGTTTATTTCTTTTCATCGTATTCTTGAGAGGGATTATTATTATATTGTGAGGAAATAGTTGTGAGTATCCCAAATTGTAAATCTACTCTTTGAGAGAGTTGTGGTGTGATATTATCAAACTCAAATACTTGTTTCGGTTTGATCCTGCGTCGTGGAAAGGATTGAGTTTGCTCTTGAACTCGTAAAAAGAGCGGTGTACCGGTTTGGCTCTGATCCGTGGAAAGAGTCGGAAAAGTTCTTTATTCAAATTCCCAAGAGGCGCTTGGGGAGTGGAGTAGGTCGAGTTTGACCGAACCACTATAAAACTACGGTGTCATTTTCTCTAACTCTTTCCTATTTAATTTCAAGATTATTATTATGATTTATTGCATGTTCTACTTGATTATTGTTTTGACTTGAATTATTTTGTTTTAGTAATTATCATCTTCTATTTATTTGTAAAAAGTTTCATCATTAGAAAAATTAATCAAGTTTAAACACTTTTATCGTTAAAACCCTATTCACCCCCCCTCTAGGGTTGCCATACCGATCCAACAATTGGTATCAGAGCAGGTTGCTCCTATAGATTTTTTATCTAAACTTTATTGTTCGAGCTTATGGCAAACCTACGTGTTAAAAATGGTTTTAGTGAAGGACAATCAACTTCTAGGCCACCTTATTTTGATGGAACAAATTATACATGTTGGAAAGCTAGGATGAAAATTTATTTGCAATCCGTTGATTATCAATTGTGGTTAAATGTTAGTAATGGTCCTTACATTCCAATAAAAATTGTTAATAATATTGAGGTGCCTAAATTAGAAAATGAATTTGATGAGCATGATATGAAAAAATGTTCTTTGAATGCTAGTGCTATCAATTGTCTGTATTGTGCCTTAAGTAATGATGAATTTAATAGAGTATGTATGTGTTCTTCGGCCTATGAAATTTGGAAAACTCTTGAAGTAACTCATGAGGGAACCAATCAAGTTAAAGAAACAAAAATTAGCATGTTTGTTCATAATTATGAACTATTTAAAATGGAGGAAAATGAACCTATTGGTGATATGTTTACTAGATTTACTAATATTTTAAATGCTTTGAAAAATCTTGGAAAAGTATATTCTACTTCCGAAAATGTAAGAAAAATTCTTAGGTCTCTGCCTAAAAGTTGGGAGGCAAAAGTGACGGCGATTCAAGAAGCAAAGGATCTCACAAAGCTTCCTTTGGATGAACTCGTTGGTTCTCTCATGACACATGAGATTACCATGAACGGGCACATGGAAGAAGAATCCAAAAAGAAGAAAAGTATAGCCCTAAAGTCCATCAAAGTTGACTCTGAAGATGAGGACGTCCTTGATGAAGATGATGTTGCCTACTTCACACGTAAGTATAAAAATTTTATTAAAAGGAAGAAACAATTCAAAAAACATTTCACAAATCAAAAAGAGTCAAAAGGTGAAAAGAGCAAAAACGATGAGGTAATATGTTATGAATGTAAAAAGTCGGGTCATATAAGAACGGATTGTCCTCTCCTCAAATCATCTAAGAAATCCAAGAAGAAAGCAATGAAGGCTACTTGGGATGATGGTGATGAAAGTGCAAGTGGAAGTGATGAAGAAGTAGCAAATTTTTGCTTCATGGCTCATAGTGACAAAGAGGATGAACAAGAAGATGAGGTAACTCTTGAATCTCTTTCTTATCATGAATTATTTAAACTTGTTGATGAGATGACAATTGATTTAGAAAAACTTAGTTCAAAGTATGTTGTGCTTAAAAAGAAATATAAGACTTCAATTATTGAAAATAAGTCTTTACTAAATGAAATTTCTTGCTTAAAAGAGAAGAATCATAATATCGTTAAAATTGATGTACCTTGTGAAAAGCATGTATTTGATTGTGATGAGAAAAATGCATTAATTGATAAAGTCAAGTCTCTTGAGCATGATTGTGGTGAAAAAGATAAATTAATTAAATTGCTCAAAGAGAATGAATCAAATAATTTGCAAGAACTTGGTAGGGCTAAGTAAAATGTTAACAATAGGTGCTCAAAAATTAGATAAAATACTTGAACGAGGTAAGTCATATGGTGATAAAAGAGGATTAGGCTATATTGATGAATGTTCTACACCTTCAAGTTCTAAAACAATATTTGTTAAAGCATCCCATATCTTGTCTAAATCTAACACATGTAAATTTGTATCTAAGTATGATAAATCTAGATTTGTGCCTATATGTCATTATTGTGGTGTTGAAGGTCATATTAGACCTAAGTGCTTTAAATTGAAAAATTCTCAAAATATTCATTTAGGAAGAAAAGTTTCTCAAAATACAAAGTTTAACAATGTTGTAGAAAATAATTTTTCGAATAAAAATAGAATACACAAATTTAGTCCAAGAAATAAATTCTTGCATAATGTCGTTTGTTTCTCGTATGGTAAGTTTGGACATAAAGATTATTCTTGTTACTTATCTAAATACAATGTCTTTAATATGAATGCAAATATGAAATGGATTTCTAAATTTGTGAATACTAACTTTCTAGGACCCAAACAAGTATGGGTACCAAAAGGTCAATTTTGAATATCTTTGTTTTTAGGTTTGTTTGAAAGCCTCCAAGAAAAATAAGTGGTACTTGGATAGTGGTTGCTCAAGACACATGACGGGTAATCCATCCAAGTTTGTGAATCTTTCCAAGAAGGATGGTGGCTTATTAACCTTTGGTGATAACAAGAAGGGTAAAATAATTGGTAAGGGTACTATAGGTAATGACTCTTGTACTCTCATTGAAAATGTATTGTTAGTTGATGGTTTAAAGCATGACTTACTTAGCATTAGTCAATTATGTGATAAAGGTTTTAGAGTTGTATTTGATAAGAATAATTGCATAATTGAAAATGCTAGTGATAGAAAAGTTTTGTTTGTAGGAAATAGAGACGATAATGTGTATACTATTGATTTGAATGATTGTCCTACAAATGATAAATGTCTTTCGGTTTTGCTTGATAACTCTTGGCTATGGCATAGAAGACTAGGACATGCTAGTATGTACTTGATTTCAAATATTTCAAAAAATTCATTAGTTAGAGGTCTTCCTCAACTTAAATTTGAAAAAGGTAAGGGTACTATAGGTAATGACTCTTGTACTCTCATTGAAAATGTATTGTTAGTTGATGGTTTAAAGCATGACTTACTTAGCATTAGTCAATTATGTGATAAAGGTTTTAGAGTTGTATTTGATAAGAATAATTGCATAATTGAAAATGCTAGTGATAGAAAAGTTTTGTTTGTAGGAAATAGAGACGATAATGTGTATACTATTGATTTGAATGATTGTCCTACAAATGATAAATGTCTTTCGGTTTTGCTTGATAACTCTTGGCTATGGCATAGAAGACTAGGACATGCTAGTATGTACTTGATTTCAAATATTTCAAAAAATTCATTAGTTAGAGGACTTCCTCAACTTAAATTTGAAAAAGATAAAATTTGTGACGCTTGTCAAATGGGTAAGCAAACTAAGTCTTCTTTCAAATCTAAAAATATGATTTCTACTACTAGACCTCCTCAACTACTCCATATGGACTTATTTGGCCCTTCTAAAATAGCTAGTTATGGAGGAAATTATTATGCTTTTGTGATAGAGGATGATTTTTCAAGATTTACTTGGGTTTTGATGATAAAACATAAGAATGATGTTTTGAAAAGATTTGCTAGTTTTGTAAAAAGAGTTCATAATAAAAAAGGGTTTTTAATTACTAAAATTAGGAGTGACCATGGAGGAGAATTTAACAGTGTTGCCTTTGAAAAATTTTGTGAAGATAATGGTTTTTCTCATGACTTCTCCTCTCCAAGGATTCCTCAACAAAACGGTGTGGTTGAAAGGAAAAATCGTACTTTACAAGAATTTGCTAGATCAATGTTAAATGAGTATAATTTACCTAAATATTTTTGGGCGGAAGCCGTTAATACCGCTTGTTATATTTTAAATAGAGTTTTAATTAGACCTTCATTAAATAAAACTCCTTATGAACTTTGGCATAACAAAATTCCAAATGTTGGGTATTTCAAAGTTTTTGGTTGTAAATGTTTTATTTTGAACAACAAAGAGAAGCTTGGAAAGTTTGATTCAAAAACGGATATTGGTATTTTTCTTGGCTATTCATCTACTAGTAAAGCTTATAGAATTTTCAATAAGAGAACTTTAGTTATCGAAGAATCTATGCATGTGGTATTTGATGAATCTTGCAATAATATTTCTAATGAGTCTATTTGTAGTGATGATTTAGAAAGAAATTTTGGAGATTTACTCGTTAGTGACAACGACAAAGAAATTGTTACGAGTAAAGAAGAGATGAGCTTGAAGAAGGTTCTTCATCAATGCCAAAAGAATGGAGGTATGCCTTGTCTCATCCCAAGGACTTGATTCTTGGTGATCTCGAACAAGGTGTGAAAACTCGCTCTTCTATTAATTTATTTAATAATCTTGCTTTTGTTTCTCAAATTGAACCAAAAAGTATTAAGGATGCCGAAAATGATGAGTTTTGGATTTTAGCCATGCAAGAGGAGCTAAATCAATTTGAGAGGAACAAAGTTTGGGAATTAGTCCCTAGGCCATCTAATACTTCTATTATTGGAACCAAATGGGTTTTTAGAAATAAAAGGGATAAAAATGGGAATATCATTAGAAATAAAGCTAGGCTTGTAGCTCAAGGTTATTGTCAAGAGGAAGGCATAGATTATGAAGAAACTTTTGCACCCATTGCTAGATTAGAAGCTATTAGAATGTTACTTGCTTTTGCTTCTTACAAAAATTTTGTATTATATCAAATGGATGTGAAAAGTGCATTTTTGAATGGTTATATTATGGAGGAAGTTTATGTAGAACAACCTCCCGGATTTGAAAATGTAGAATTTCCTCATCATGTCTATAAGTTGAAAAAGGCTCTTTATGGTTTAAAACAAGCTCCAAGAGCTTGGTATGATAGACTCAGTAATTTTCTTATTGGGAATGATTTTAAAATGGGCAAACTCGACACTACACTTTTTATTAAGATTAAAGAAAACGATATGCTATTAGTGCAAATATATATGGATGATATCATATTTGGTTCTACTAATCCTTCTTTATGTGAAGAATTTTCTAAATGTATGCATAGTGAGTTTGAGATGAGTATGATGGGAGAACTTAGTTTCTTTCTTGGACTTCAAATCAAACAACTCAAGAATGGTATCTTCATCAATCAAGAGAAATACACTAAAGATTTGCTCAAAAGATTCAAGTTCAATGGAGGTAAGATTGCAAGAACTCCCATGAGCACATTCACTAAGCTTGACAAGGATGAAAAAGGTAAAAGTGTGGATATTAAAGCTTATCGAGGTATGATTGGATCTTTACTTTACTTGACCGCTAGTAGACCCGATATTATGTTTAGTGTATGTCTTTGTGCTAGATTTCAATCTTGTCCAAAGGAATCTCATTTACATGCCGTTAAGAGAATATTTAAATATTTGCTTGGAACTATTGACCTAGGATTGTGGTATCCTAGAAATGTTGAATTTAAATTGATAGGATATTCTGATGCGGATTTTGCCGGAAGCTTACTTGATCTTAAAAGTACTAGTGGAACTTGTCAATTTCTTGGTAGTTCCTTAGTTTCTTGGTTTAGTAAAAAGCAAAATTCGGTTGCCTTATCTACTACCGAAGCGGAATATATTGCGGTTGCTAGTTGCTGTGCTCAAATTCTTTGGATGAAACAAACTCTTTGTGATTTTGGATTAAAGTTTCATAGTGTGCCTATATTTTGTGATAATACAAGTGCTATTAATTTAACTAAAAATCCTATTCATCATTCTAGAACTAAACATATTGACATTAGACATCATTTTATTAGAGAGCATGTGCAAAATGGACATATTATTCTTGATTTTGTAAACTCTAATAATCAACTGGCCGATATTTTCACCAAGCCATTGAATGAAGAAAATTTTTGCAAAAATAGGCTTGAGCTTGGTATTATTCGTTGTGATATATCTTGAATTTTATAATTTTTGAATGCATGTTTTTAGGGGGAGCCATTATGTCATTATTAAATGCATTCTCTTTCAATTGTTCATTTTGATGATTACAAAGGGGGAGAAAATTAAGAAAAATATGTTCTAAATTTGTTGTTTTATAATTTATGAATCATTTACTTGGTGTGATGTTTCATAATTTCTTGAGGCATTAATATAAGGGAGAATATGCTCTTGAGTGAAATTTATGATAATATATTAGTATGTATTGATATTATTACATGGATGGTGTATTATTGGTTTTTATGAATTTTTCTTGAAATGGTTTGTCATCATCAAAAAGGGGGAGATTGTTTGCTTATTGGCCCTTGATCTCACATTAATTAATTTCAATGAATTAATTATTGATGTTTTGATGATAACAAACCTACTTTTAATTATTAACTATTTTCAGTTTTTTGAACTGTCCA
>NW_019268587.1:35923-47280 GCF_002738365.1 Cucurbita moschata | reverse complement strand
AGAAGGAAAATGGAAGATGTGAGCAATTATTATTATTTGTACCAATAACAAACCATAGTTGGATTGAATGATTGAAGCACCATGAAATAATATTGACATATTTTCAATTTAAGTTTTACTACCCAACCAAAATTTAGAAGCAATGAAAACGTGGAATTCGATTTTTACTGAGACCGTTTTAGAGCTGTATTTCACATTGTTAGTTGGATTATTAATTAAAATGTGAAATGCTAACGAAAGGTGACGAACGGTTCGATATGAAGCGAACTCTAGCAACCTTTGGAGCAGCTCTCGAGGAACGGGAGCTTACGTTAATTAAATTAGGGAATACTTTGGCTAAGGCCAACCAGGTAAGTGGCCTTACTATAGGATAGGCTAAAAATTGTATGAGTTACGATGTTGTATGAACTATGTCGTACGATGCGGTATATGAGTTATGATGATGTATGACTTATGATGATGTGTGGGTTATGATACCTGATGATGTGCTCAGTATATATATATTTTGATGAATGTCGTACTTGATATGTTTGATGCACTTTGTGGCAATATGATGAGTATGATGATTGCGTGACGTTTACCTTAATATGATGATGTTTTCCATATTGAGCATGCTATATGATGATGAGTGCCATATTGCATCATGTCGTTAGATCGACATAGGACACAACCCTAAGAGCGTGAAAATGATATTAATATAAATATCCACGAGTATGTGTTACCTAGAGTAACAAAGAGATGAGACTAGAGGGTTGTGTCAGAAGAGACATTATGATGGATTTAGAGGGACCTCATGCATATTGTATGTTCATAAGCATAGGGCTACTTCCCCTAGAGATGATGAGTGCGGACGCGCACCATATGATGAGCGCGAATGCGCACAGGTGCGAATGCACACAGATGAGGGTGTTCATGAGGCGCATGACACTATGGGGTTCCGCTGACCTCCGGACGTCGCTACAGATTAGCTTGACCAGAGGGTCCAGGGGGTGTGCGAGCGCCCTGGGGATTCACACTCGCACGTGTGAGTCGTGTGTAGGGAAGTACTACACATCCAATTTATCCGAGACTGGAGGCCACCCCTAAGATGATTAGAGATAGGTCCCTAAATCATGATTGCATGTGTTTGCATTTGCATGGCCCCCTATAGTGGGGCCACTTACTGAGTATTCTTTGAAATACTCAGGCCGTGTGCCACATCATTTTTCAGGTAAAGGCAAGGCGCACTTGTACGGAGGACGGCGACATCGCGAGCAGAGACTGTGGCACGTGCATAGGGTAGACTCATATTTAAATTTCTAGTCTTAAGTTAGAATAGGTTGTTTTGCATTTAATTGTTTTAAATTATTTTCTATTTGTTTTTGTTTTCTCTAAATTTCAGTATTTCATATTTAAACACGTAAGACCATGGCTGTGTTTTCAGAGAAGAAGTTGTTTTAAACGTTTTTTTGAAATTTTCGTTATCAATTATGTTCATGTAAGAGTTATATTTTTTGCATTATAGATGAGCATGAGACGTTAGTAGCGACTCTGAGTATGTGGAAATTTAGGGTCGTTACAGTTGGTATCAGAGCTCTAGGTTTTAGATTCTGTAGACTAGCCTACAATGTAGGCTTGGCACGTTCCATGGTCCCAACGTCGATGCCCCGTCACCGTCAGGTACGTCTTGCACAAGATAAGAAAAGAGAAACGTTTTCAAACTTGCATGCATTTTTATGTTAATGTTACTGAAATTGTTGTGATATTTCACGTATTTATTTAAGAGCATGATGTGATGTGTTGCATGCTGAGTGATTTTGTTTGCAATATGATGTGAACTTAGAAGATGTGATGCATAGCATAATTTCATAGGTAATGAGCCTTAGACTTAAGAGATGCTATCTTGGTTTCTAGAACCATGCTGCCTAGACCATGCGAAAGAGTAAGACGAGGAAGGGGACGACCTCCTATTAGAGATAGAGGACGAGGTGAGGCTGAAGAGAGCCCACCTCGAGAGGGATCAGAGACAAGGTTTGAATTAGAACCCTTATTGTATGTATGGTCGGAAAGCAGCCCTTAAGAGGGTAGACGTAGTAACTAAGGATAGAGTAAAGAATGATCAAGCAATAGTAGCCGACCAAACTCTAAGCGTAGTCCTAATAGTAGTAAAGATGACCGACTTCAACGTAGTACTAGGCATGGATTGACTAGTTGCAAACCATGCTATTATAGAATGTCGCAAAAAGGAAAAAAAAAAGGTGATATTCTCACCATCGGTGGGACCTAGCTTTAAATTTAAAGGCACAAATACCGGGGCTACCCCCAAAGGTAGTCTCGATGATGAAAGCAAAGAGATTAGTCCAACAAGGCGGTTGGACTATATTAGCATGTGCCGTAGATGTAAGAGGAAAAGAAAAGACCCTAGAAAACGTGTCAATCGTAAACGAGTTTTCAGATGTGTACCCAGATGACCTACTTGGAATACCCCCTTCCCGAGCGGTCAACTTCATCATCGAACTCGAGCCGGGAACTGGGCCTATTTCTAAAGCACCCTACCACATGGCGCTAGCAGAGTTGAAAGAACTCAAGGCACACAAGACTTACAGGATAAAGGGTTCATTCGACCTAGCATATTCCCCTGGGTTGCACCAGTGTTGTTTGTTCAGAAGAAAGATGGATTGATGCGTTTGTGCATCGATTACAGAGAGTTAAATAAGAGAACCATAAAGAACAAATACCCTCTGCCTAGAATAGAAGACTTAATTCGATCAACTAAGAGAAGCAACGATATTTTCTGAGATAGATCTGCGGTCAGGATATCAGAATAAAGAGTAAAGAAAAAGACGCACCAAAGACAACATTTAGGAAAGGTATGATCGCTATAAGTTCGTGGTATGTCATTTAGCCTCACCAATGCTCCAGTTGTGTTAACAGAGTTAATGAACCGAGTGTTCAAGAACTGTCTAGACACTTTTGTGATCGTGCTGATTGATGACATCTGAGTGTACTCGAAAATAGACTTGGAACTCCAGGAACTCCTCTAAAAAGTCCTAACCACCCTAAGAGAGATCAAGTTGTATACCAAGTTCTCAAAGTATGAATTTTGGTTACGATAAGTCTCTTCCCTAGGTTACGTGGCGACAAGGACGAAGTATCCGTAGATCCTACTAAGGTCAAAGCGGTCACGAAATAGGAACGCCCAACTTCGACAACATCAGTACAGAGTTTCTTGAGACTAGTGAGATACTATCGAAGGTTCGTGTAGCACTTCGCTAGAATAGCCTCGCCTTTGACACAGCTTACGAGAAAAGGGGTACCATTTATATGAAATGATGCTTGTGAGGCAAGCTTCCAAAACATAAAAGAGAGATTGGTAACCGTCCCGGTACTCACGGTACCCGAGATCTTAGAAGAGTACGTAATCTATAGTGACGCCTTTGAAGAATGGACTAGGATGTGTGTTAATGCAACACAGTAAAGTTGTTGCATACGCGTCCCGTCAACTAAAATAATACGAAGATAATTACCCTACCAACGACCTGGAGTTGGCCGCTGTAGTGTTCACGCTGAAATTTGGTGACACTATCTGTATGGAGAGAAAAATTCAAAGTTTAACCGATCACAAGATTCTAAATATTTCTTCACCCAGAAAGAGTCAAATATGAGACAGAGAAGGTGGTTAGAATTGGTGAAGGACTACGATGTAGATATCCAGTATCACCCTAGAAAAGCAAATGTGGTCGCAGACGCTTTGAGTAGAAAGGCGGCCCACTCTTCGGCCCTCATTATGAAGAAAGTAAGGGTACAAAGAAAATTTGAGGGAGCCAACATAGTTGTAGCGACCGAGAGAGTCATAGCACAACTGGCCCAACTTACAGTGCAACCTACACTTTGGCAAAGAATGGTGACCTCCGAACGAGAGAATCCAAACCTACAGAAAGTCTTAAGCCAGCTAGCTGAGAGTCTAGTAAATGGATTCTCGAAGACCTAAGATGAAGGACTATTGTATCAGGGAGGCCTATGTGTCCCAGAGAAGTTAAGGAAGGAGATACTAACGGAAGCTCACAACTTGCCATTTGCCATGCCCTCAGGAGGTACAAAAATGTACCAAGATTTTAAATAACATTTCTGATAGAAGAGCATGAATAGGGACATGGCCGAGTTTGTGAGCGAGTGCTTAGTTTGTCAACAAGTGAAAGTTCCTAAACAAAAGGCAGTGGGGTTGTTGTAGCCCCTAAGCATACAAGAGTGGAAGTGGGAAAACATAGCAATGGATTTCATAGTAGGATTACCCAAAACGCACAAAGCATATACAGTGATCTGGGTAGTTGTCGATAGGTTGACCAAATCGGCACACTTCCTACTTGGGAAAGCTACATATACAGTTGACAAATGGGCACAACTGTATGTGAAAGAAATAGTAAGACTACATGGAGTCCTAGTGTCTATAGTGTTGGATCGGGATTCACACTTTACGTTAGCGTTTTGGCGCGGACTTCAAAAAGCATTGGGTACCCGTCTCGATTTTATTACCGCCTTCCACCCCCCCCCCAAACGGATGGACAAACGGAGCGTTTAAACCAAATTCTAGAGAACATGCTACGTGCTTGCATACTAGATTTTAAGGGAAGTTAGGATTCCAAACTCCACCGGATGGAATTCTCGTATAATAACAACTTCCAAGCCACTATTGGTATGACACCGTTTGAGGCCCTGTATGGGAAACAGTGTAGGTCCCCACTATGTTGGGACGAAGTAGACGAAAGAGAGTTAGTAGGACCCGAACTGGTTCGACTCACCAATGAGGCTGTCCAGAAAATTCGAGCAAGGATGTGTATCGCTCAAAGTAGACAGAAAAGCTACATCGATGTAATGCGTAGAAGCCTGGAATTTGAGATAGGGGACCCAGTATTCCTCAAGGTGGCACCTATGAAAGGTGTGTTCAGATTTGGACGTAAGGGCAAGTTAAGTCCTAAATTCATTGGACCATTCGAGATCCTGGAGCGAGTTGGTCCAATAGCGTATAAGTTAGCCCTACCTCTAACCCACTTAGGAGTACACGATGTATTTCACGTGTTGAGGCTGAGGAAGTACATTACGGACCCTATCCACGAAATAGACTACGAACCACTCCAACTCAATGAAGATCTGAGCTACGAGGAAAAACTAGTAAAAATCTTAGGTGGAGAAGTAAAAACCTTATGCAACAGGAATATTGCGTTCGTTAAGGTACTGGGGCGGAATCACCACAGCGAGGAAGTCATGTGGGAGAGTGACGACGAAATAAGAGAAAAATACCCAAAGCTAATACAAGAGTTTGAGACTTTCGAGGACGAAAGTTCTTTTTAGGGGTAGATAATGTAACGACCCGAAAAAAAAAAAGAGAGAGAAAAGAAAAAAAAAAGATAATAATAAGAATAAGTAAATTATAATAAAAAAATAAAAAAATAAAAAAAGAAGTAAATTATCACTCTCTCTCTCCACCTTCCCCAAATATCTCCGGGACACCTCTTGCAATTGCAAAATGATCTAAAAAAACAAAACAGAAACAAAAAAATGGCAGATCTTGAGAAGGGAAAAATGAGAGACAGAAACAAAGGAAAGACACAGATTTTGGGAGAGAAGAATTGAAGGTGGCCTTCACTTCAAGCAGATTTAATAGGAATGGAAAGAGATGGAAAAGTAATCGGTAAGTTAGATCTCCTTTTCTTTTATCTTTTGCAAGAGATAGAAAAGTTATGTTAGATCTTCTTTTCAATTATTTAGATTTTTGGATATCTGGTGTAAAATCAAAATTGATTGAAAATAGCTTTATGAATGGCATCCAAATTGAATCATCATTTTTAGGAAAGAGAAGAAAATCATAATTGATGGATGCATAGGCATTTTTACTGAGGAAAATTAAAATAGATTGAAAATGACTAATCGAATTGGATAGTCATTTGAGAGAGAGGAGAAAACAGAAGAGACGAAAAATAGCTTCGGTTGATAGTAGTTTTTAGGAAAGAGAAGAAAACATAATAGATTGAAAAATGAAAGAGAAGAAAATAGAATAGAAAATGGCTTCTGTTAATGATAGTAGTTTTTAGGAAAGAGAAGAAAAAAAAATATTGAAATGGCTTCTGTTGATTGATAGTCATGCTAGGGGGAGAAGAAAACAGAATTGATTGAATATTATTTTATAACTGCATAGTCATTCATATGAAATAAAAAGAAGATAGAGAGAAGGAAAATGGAAGATGTGAGCAATTATTATTATTTGTACCAATAACAAACCATAGTTGGATTGAATGATTGAAGCACCATGAAATAATATTGACATATTTTCAATTTAAGTTTTACTACCCAACCAAAATTTAGAAACAATGAAAACGTGGAATTCGATTTTTACTGAGACCGTTTTAGAGCTGTATTTCACATTGTTAGTTGGATTATTAATTAAAATGTGAAATGCTAACGAAAGGTGACGAACGGTTCGATATGAAGCGAACTTTAGCAACCTTTGGAGCAGCTCTCGAGGAACGGGAGCTTACGTTAATTAAATTAGGGAATACTTCGGCTAAGGCCAACCAGGTAAGTGGCCTTACTATAGGATAGGCTAAATAAATTGTATGATGCTTGATGATGTGTGGATTATGATGCTTGATGATATGTGCGGTATATACATATTTTGTTGAGTGACGCTTGATATGTTTGACGCACGTTGTGGCATTATGATGAGCATGATGATTGCATGATTTTTACCTTAATATGATGATGCTTTCCATATTGAGCATGCTAGATGATGATGAGTGCCATATTGCATCATGTCGTTAGATCGACGTAGGACACAACCCTAAGAGCATGAAAATGATATTAATATAAATATCCACGAGTAGGCGTTACCTAGAGTAACAAAGAGATGAGACTAGAGGGTTGTGTCAGAAGAGACATTACGATGGATTTAGAGGGACCTCATGCATTTTGTATGTTCATAAGCATAGGGCTACTTCCCCTAGAGATGATGAGTGCGGACGCGCACCTTATGATGAGCGCGAAAGCGCACAGGTGCGAAAGCACACAGATGAGGGTGTTCATGAGGCGCATGACACTATGGGGTTCCGCTGACCTCCGGACGTCGCTACATATTAGCTTGACCAGAGGGTCCAGGGGGTGTGCGAGCGCCCTGGGGATTCACACTCGCACGTGTGAGTCGTGTGTAGGGAAGTACTACACATCCAATTTATCCGAGACTGGAGGCCACCCCTAAGACGATTAGAGATAGGTCCCTAAATCATGATTGCATGTGTTTGCATTTGCATGGCCCCCTATAGTGGGGCCACTTACTGAGTATTCGTTGAAATACTCAGGCCGTGTGCCACATCATTTTTCAGGTAAAGGCAAGGCGCACTTGTACGGAGGACGGCGACATCGCGAGCAGAGACTGTGGCACGTGCATAGGGTAGACTCATATTTAAATTTCTACTCTTAAGTTAGAATAGGTTGTTTTGCATTTAATTGTTTTAAATTGTTTTGTATTTGTTTTTGTTTTCTCTAAATTTCAGTATTTCATATTTAAACACGTAAGACCATGGCTGTGTTTTCAGAGAAGAAGTTGTTTTAAACGTTTTTTTGAAATTTTCGTTATCAATTATGTTCATGTAAGAGTTATATTTTTCGCATTATAGATGAGCATGAGACGTTAGTAGCGACTCTGAGTATGTGGAAATTTAGGGTCGTTACAGGTTTGGCTCTGATCCGTGGAAAGAGTCGGAAAAGTTCTTTATTCAAATTCCCAAGAGGCGCTTGGGGAGTGGAGTAAGTCGAGTTTGACCGAACCACTATAAAACTACGGTGTCATTTTCTCTAACTCTTTCCTATTTAATTTCAAGATTATTATTATGATTTATTGCATGTTCTACTTGATTATTGTTTTGACTTGAATGATTTTGTTTTAGTAATTATCATCTTCTATTTATTTGTAAAAAGTTTCATCATTAGAAAAATTAATCAAGTTTAAACACTTTTATCGTTAAAACCCTATTCACCCCCCCTCTAGGGTTGCCATACCGATCCAACATCGTCTTCATTAGAAATTGAAAACTTTCATAATTTGCGAGTGGGGCTCGACGGTATTCATAACTTGAAAACATTGAAAGTTAAAGGGCCAATGGATGGTCATGATTGGAGTCGATTCATGCCCTTCAATTCACTTGAAGTTCTTAAGTTGCATGAAACAGGAACTAATAGTTTAACACAACTTCCTCGACAGCTTGAGCTCCTCACTTCGTTAAGATCCTTGCATATTGAGAGTTTTAATGGCATTGAATCTTTGCCAGAATGGTTGGGGAACATTACATCTTTGGAGACGTTGAAATTATGGTATTGCAGAAATTTGAAAAATTTGCCCTCGAAAGAAGCTATGTCAAATCTAGCTAGATTGAATTGTTTGGAAGTGTATGAATGTTCCCAGCTTGAAGTTGGTGACGGTAGTGTTGAACGGGAAAAGGTTTCGCATGTACCCGATGTTCATGTATTCTAAAATAACTATTTTATATTTGTTTCTTTTCTTTTATATATATATATATATATATATATATATATAATCTTAATGTTTTCATTAGCCTAAGTAAAATTATAATTGTATTCTTTGTACTTTCTTTGTACTTTAAAGATTATATTGATTCTGTTACTACATTAATTACTACAAGTTAGTGTTGAACGGGAAAAGGTTGATTAGGTTTGAAAACCAAATCAAAACTAAAGTGAAAAATAAAAAATAAAAAAACAAACTAAATCAAGCTGCATGTGAAACGTTTTAGTTCATCATTTTATCTTTATTCAAATTATTATTCTATTTTATGTTTAGACATTTAATTATGAAATATTTAGTTTTTTTTTTAATTAAATTTCTATGTTACCATACTTTAATAAAAATAAAATAAGAAAAACCTAACTTTCTAACAAGTTAGAAAAGAAATTGAATCAATATATGAGTGATAAAATTAATATTTAGTTTGAATTAAGTTAAAAAAAATGTTTTGAACTAATTAGTATGCCACTTAAAATTCAACAACTAGATTAGAAAGTTGTTCTTGATTCAACTAATAAGCCACTTAAAGTTTAGCTAACAAGTCATGATTCAAATTTGATCGTGACTAAAAAAAGAAAAAGAAAATGAAATAAATAAAAGTATAAAATAAAATAAAATAACATGAGAAAATCCGAAAAAATTAAACAAAAATAAAGATAACACCAAAATGAAATAATAAAACAAAAGTTCGATTACAAGAGGGCGTTGTTCAATTTATTACAAATGGAAAAAGGGTTTGCAATACAATTACAAAATGAGATAAAAAAAACACTCAATTATAGAAATGAATTGATGCTTTGTAACAACCCCTTTGTGACAGTGTAGCTCTTGGATGCTTTTCCACCTCAACCAACAGCATTCCAATATATGAAAACAAAAATAGAAATAAATAAATATATAAATATACCAAATATGCTCTCATCGCATCGTTGATCTAGTAAGCTACTACAGGCTTTTCTCTAGACTCTAAAAAGCTCGGGCTTATTTCTAAAGCTATTGGAGCATTAGGATTTTAAACTAGACAACGAGATTTTATCTTACCTGTTGTTCCAACAAAATAGAATAGTTTTGAAGGAACTCAATTACAACTTATATTATACTTTATTAGAGAGTAGTTGAACTTTATTTATGGAACTAGTACCTCTTATGCCTTTCTTAAAAAAAAAACTCCAAATCTATTGATACCATGTAAGACCTATAATGCCGTGGAGAATATAGGATTGAGGGCAGCATAAAAAGTCAGAGCTAATAAACTTGAGCTAGTAGAACAAGTTACTCACTTCATAGTAACTTTAGGAGAATGATTAGTAGACTTGGCCTATGAAGTAACCTTGAGAGAATTATTATTAGACTCGGTAGAATAAATTACTAACTTATGAAGCAATTATAGGAGAATTGGCGGTAGTTGCCAAATTGTGGACCAAGTTCATTTGCTTCTTTTACTTGTTTCAACTTATTTTGATCCAGGGTCATATCCAACCTTTGGTATCAGAGCCAGGATGTTGAAACAAATGTCATCACTATAGAAAGTCACTTTAGGAGAAGTGACAATGATAAAGAGAGGAAAAGAGGGGAGTGTAACGCTCCAGTACTCGCTACTCACGAAAATTCGGACCGTGACCAAAAAGAAGAAAGTAAAAACAAACAAAAATATAAGAAAAGAAAAAAGAGGAAAAGATAAAAATACCATTTAATTAAAATAAAAGAAGGGAAGTTTTGTTTCAAGATATTAAACCGGATTCAAATATAAAAGGTGTAACGCCCCGTTAGGTTATATATAATAATAATAATAATAACAATAATAATAATAATAATAATAATAATAATAATAATAATAATAATAATAATAATAATAATAAAATAAAAATAATAAAATAAGCAATAAAAAAAAAGTAACTGACCACCCCTCTCTTAATTTCTCAACCCTACCCTAAAATACCTCCTCATCGGTCATCAATAATTCTAAAAACAAAACAGAAAAAGAAATAAAAAGATTTTATGGGGGAGAAGAAAGGCAGATAAATCTTCTGGCAAGAAAGGCAAATAGATTTTCTAGGAGAAAAAAAAGAAATAATGGAGGGATGATTAGGCAGATAATTGAAGAGATGTCATTTTAAAAGGTTAATAGTCAGATCTACCTTTTCCTTTTATTGTATGGAAGGATATGTTGCAATTATTTAGATCTGAGTTAGAAATAATGATATCTTAACCCAAGAATCAATTAAAATTTGGTAGGGGAAAAGAAATACAAACAAAGAGGAGAAACTGTAAAAACAAATCAAACAATCAAAAGAAGGGAAGAGAAAAAAAAAACTAAAAAACTAAAAAACTAAAAAAAAAAAAGAAAAAAGAAAATTAAATCGATCTAAAATGGTTAAGTTAGTTGCATAGATATTTTTTTAGGAAAGAAATGAAAATCAAATTCGATTGAAAATAGCCAATACAATAGGCAGAATTAAAAAAAAAATGACGATTACTGATATTATTAGGAAAGAAAACAAAATCAGAATGATATTTTTAGGAAAGAAAAGAAAAATTCAAAATCCTTTATCGAATTAATTAGAATCAGATTTCCACCTAAAGTTATTTTGATTTTACTCGGCAGTTAGAAATCATATCAGATCTTTGAATGAGATCATAAGCAATTATTTAGAATTAGATCTCCCCTTCACTTACTAAACTGTTAGAATTAAATAGGAAAGAAAAGAATTAAACAGAGAAGAAAAGAATTAAACGAGAGGTTTGGAAAAAAATTAAACTGAGAGAGAGGTTTGAAAAGAATTAGACAGAGAGAGGTGAAGAAAAA
>NW_019268587.1:27581-35871 GCF_002738365.1 Cucurbita moschata | reverse complement strand
AAAAAAAAAAAAAAAAAAAAATATATATATATATATATATATATATATATATATATATATATATATATTTAATTAAGTACATAAAAGAAGAAAAGAAAAGAAAGAGGTAAAGGAAAGGAAAGGAAATTATATATATTTAACTAATTAAATACAGAAAAGAAAAGAGACAGTGATGGAGGAAAATAGAAGATTTGGTGAACAGAAACAATTTTACAGAGTAAATACATAGAGTAAATAAAAGAATAACGAGATATATATATATATATATATATACAATACTCATAAAGTCTCTAATGCTCACATGGAGTTTAACACATGGACCATTGTAAAATTTAGAGAATTGAAATTGATGTCATGGTTCATATAGGTTGGCTCGGATACAAAGAAAAAAACCGAACTTGATAAATTATGGAATACTTCGGCTAAGGCCAACCAGGTGAGTGGTCTTACAATAGGATATGCTAAAAATTGTATGAGTTATGATGATGTATGAACTATGTCGTACGATGCGGCATATGAGTTATGATGATGTGTGGGTTACGATACTTGATGATGTTACTTGATATGTTTGATGCACTTTGTGGCAATATGATAAGTATGATGATTGCATGATGTTTACCTTAATATGATGATGTTTTTCATATTGAGCATGCTATATGATGATGAGTGTCATATTGCATCATGTCGTTAGATCGACATAGGACACAACCCTAAGAGCGTGAAAATGATATTAATATAAATATCCACGAGTATGTGTTACCTAGAGTAACAAAGAGATGAGATTAGAGGGTTGTGTCAGAAGATACATTATGATGGATTTAGAGGGACCTCATGCATATTGTATGTTCATAAGCATAGGGCTACTTCCCCTAGAGATGATGAGTGCGGACGCGCACCATATGATGAGCGCGAATGCGCACAGGTGCGAATGCACACAGATGAGGGTGTTCATAAGGCGCATGACACTATGGGGTTCCGCTGACCTCCGGACGTTGCTACAGATTAGCTTGACCAGAGGGTCCAGGGGGTGTGCGAGCGCCCTGGGGATTCACACTCGCACGTGTGAGTCGTGTGTAGGGAAGTACTACACATCCAATTTATCCGAGACTGGAGGCCACCCCTAAGATGATTAGAGATAAGTCCCTAAATCATGATTGCATGTGTTTGCATTAGCATGGCCCCTATAATGGGGCCACTTATTGAGTATTCTTTGAAATACTCAGGCCGTGTGCCACATCATTTTTCAGGTAAAGGCAAGGCGCACTTGTACGGAGGACGGCGACATCACGAGCAGAGACTGTGGCACGTGCATAGGGTAGATTCATATTTAAATTTCTACTCTTAGGTTAGAATAGGTTGTTTTGCATTTCATTGTTTTAAATTATTTTGTATTTGTTTTTGTTTTCTCTAAATTTCAGTATTTCATATTTAAACACGTAAGACCATGGCTGTGTTTTCCACAGAAGAAGTTGTTTTAAAAATGTTTTTGAATTTTACGTTATAAATTATGTTCATGTAAGAATTATATTTCTGCATTATAGATGAGCATGAGACGTTAGTAACGACTCTGAGTATGTGAAAATTTAGGGTCGTTACAAAAGGAATATACAAAAGACTCAAAAAGATGGAAAATGGATTGACGCTGCGGAATGACCCCCTCTGTGACAGCACAGCTCTCGAACGCTCCTCCATCCCGACCGACAGTCAGCAAGCACCTGAAAAAGATAGGAAAACTTGGATGAGTATAAAAATTATACTCAATAAGCCACCTACTTATAGACTCTTCATCGCATCCCAAGATTAACAGGTTCCCACGTGGTTCTAATTGGCTCTAGGACATCTGGTGTTGGTCTTATCCCATTGGGGCTTCTCTGGTTCTCTGTCTTTTCTTGTAATCCCTAAGAGCTCCTTATACTGAGCTGTAATCACCGGTGTCTCTCTATGAGGCGCTACCTCTGCATAGCATTCTGAGACTATATGACATCTTATCTAGGGGTTTGCTGAGTACCTCCTAGGCCCATGATAGTCCCCCTTATTGGGGGTGCGACCCAACCCTTTCCCATGTAGTTAATGGGTTGTGCGACATGGGGACACTTTAACCATGTGAAACCGCTAGGAGCAGTGAGAACTGATCAGGAACCCTTGGTCATCCCACAAAGCTATTGATACCGTTCACACAACTAGCAGCCTAAGAACACTCCTAACGTACTTGATTTGTTGTGGTTATCTGTTAAGCTCCCATGGAAAGGTTAGATCTAGACTCAGTGTCACTTATAACCACGAATCACTAATCTTATCTTATTAATGGGTCTTGGGAAATAACTAAGTTTGCATACAACCGTCATTTAGCATCATCATACATATTTTCTGCAAATTAAACATACATGCTCAACGAGGCGATAACATCCATCAAGCACCTGATCGCAGAGTTCCCAAATTCACATCCTCCTTTCAACACAAATTAAACATATGCATATATATAGCTGAAGCTTAAAGTATAATTGCAACATTCAGATAATTCTCATAATGCTTCACATAATACACTCATACTCATAATAATTGGACTACCTAAATTCATTCATGGAAAGCAACCACCAAAGGTAAATTCACCAGCGAGCATTCATGTCAAGCGATTCCTACAAGTATTGCTTTCTAAATACCATGTGGACTCACATGATTGACGTGTGCCCTTTTGTTTAACGTTCCTGTGCAAATAGGTGTCTAAAAATATTGATTTTTCCCAATTAAGTCCTAAGTCACATAAAAATATGATTAGAATTGAAATCGGGCAAACAAAAGTCGAATAGGATGGGTAATAGTACCTCAAGCGCTCCCATGCTCCACCACGAGTCACCACGCGCCACTACGCGTCATCATGCGCCACCAAGTTTTATACTTACTTATGGAGTAACCTTAAGAGAAATATTAGTAGACTTAGTAGAATAAGCTACTAACTTATGGAGCAACTATAAAAGAATCGGTAGTAGTTACCAAATTGTGGATTAAATTTTGTAATTGAGAATTGACAAGTTAAATAAATAAATATATTTATACAATTCAAATCGTTTCTGAATTAGACAAGAGCATGTGAAAGACAAAGTTGAAAGGAAACAAAGGATGAAATGACATGGTGTGAGCTGTTACCCACCCAACAATTGTTTTAAAAGTCGAGTTATCTTCCATATCAATTACGAATTTCGAAAAATAGTGGAGGCCTTGATAGATTATTTTATAAGGATTTTCTTTTTGAATTTTCCTCTAAACCAAAGATGTTTGTGGATGAATAAGAGAGTGATATCATCCATATCATGTTGTTACAAACATCTTTGGCTATGCTTAATGCCCACTGAAATGTTCAATTTGTATGTATTCTAGATGTCATATGTATGGAAATTCTAATTACTTTTGTTGGAGTTTTCTTACTCAACCCGAGTAAAAGTGTAATTAGTTTATGTTTTCACCCGAACAAAATTAAATTTAGTATTTTTACGATCAGTATACTTATAATCTCACCTTAGCTTTTAGTCAACTTGTTATACGAATAGATTTTTAAGATTATCTGTACCAAGGAGTTGAATCAATAACTTTAATGAAGAGCGGCATAAAATTTTACAATGAAAACATTTTAAACCAATATTTTAAGTCTCTCAAGCAAATGCATTCAACAAAAAATTGTCTCAGTTTTTCTAAACGGGTTCAAATGGGCTCCATTTTTCCTAATTTTGTTTCTAACAGAGAAATTGATTTAAATAGCACGTCTTTGAATGGTTGAAAGTAGACTACTTTAGAAAATAAAGTATTAAATGTCTTTTCAACCTTTTAAAACTTTTCAAACATGAATTATTATTCTAACTTTTGGTTGGAACCCACATTTGGTCATGTCTAGATGTTTAATTGAGATTAATATGGCATAGGAATTCAATAAGAAACTCATAAAATTTAAGGATTCCGTGTGAGTTAATAAGCTTGACTTAGCAAAAGAAGTTATTAACTTTCAGAGATATATTAGAAACATCTAATAGTTATTGATTTGAAAGTTTAGGNTCAATCATTTAAACGAGCTAAGCCTAATTATGCAGGAATACTTTAAAATTAACTAAAAAATTTAAATTATTTTGCATAAAATAATTTAAACTTACTCTTACTAATTTAAACTACTAAACTTAATTACGATAAATACTTTAAACGTGACTCCAAAAATTTAAACTAGCTAAAAAGTTGTCGTATTATCATTGATGAATTGAAATGTCGAGGAACCTTCTTTTTATACTAAGGTCAACCCCGATTCCTCGTTTTTAAGCAATGTGAGACATTCCCTCCTTTTTTTTTCTATTTATTTTCTTTTAATTTCAAAATTTTGTGTTATTACATTGTTATAGTATTTTTTTAGTGTAAGTCGACGTGGTGCTTCGAAGTCTCGAAAATCGGACTGACAAATATATTTTTTAATTGATTCTTTAAAATTTTTGAAATTTTCATTATTTTTATTTTTGAAAATATTTTTTCGAAAATAAGAAAATAAAAAATCTACCAAAAAAAAATCAAAATATATCGTTTGATTTGATTGTGAAACTTATTCTTACTATTAAAATCAATTATTTTAATGATTTTTCCAAAGATGGAAATGAGATTTGACTTTTATAATTTTATAATTTTTTGTTTGGTAAGTTTGTTCTAAATTTCTATTTTACCCTAATTAAAAAATAATAGAACTTTCTATTTACTTAAAAAGATGAAAACTTGTTCGAGAATCAATTAGCATGCCTCATAAAATTTAACAAAACCAGTTAGAAAGATGNGATAAAATTAGAGTTATTGGGAGGAAAATTGAAGTATCAAATATAGTGGATAAGTTCCTAGCCCTTAAGAATCAATAAATTCTAATTGTTGTACCCATTGTTGGTACCCGTGGTTTAGGAAAAAAAAAAAGCTTTGGTGAAGGAGGTTTTCCATCATGAAATGATAAGGAAGAATTTCGATACTTTTATATGGGTACGTGTGTGTGATCATTTTAATATAAATAAAATTTTAAGAGAAATCTTGAAAACCTTAAATACTACTTTTTGGTGGCTCTCATACTTCAATAGCAACAAAAACTCTATTTTCTTGTGCTTAATTATGTTTGGAATTTACATCTCAATCTATAGAATGAGTTGAGGACTTGTTTGCTAAAGATCAATCAAAATGTTTAAAATACGAGGAGTGAAAAAGTAGCAGAAATTATGGAGACAAATTATAGACATCATTTGAGGTACTTACCAGATGANAACATAACCACAGTGTTTTTCAGCAAAATCAAATTGGAAGCTATCGTTCTCTCTGTTGTTTTCTTTGGCTTCGGTGTCCAAAGACATCTAAAGTTGAACACCCAAATAAAAATTAAAACAAGGAATAATATATATATTTTTATAATGATTTGTTTTTTAAAATATAAACANTGTGGGACGGATAGAATTGCATTACAAGATGAAAATCATATTTTATCTACAGTCAAATTAAGTATGTACCGTCTACCATCTTCCTCATTGAAACAATATTTTGCCGATGGTTCAAATTTCCCACCAGACTTTCTCTTCTACAAGAAAGAACTTATTCAGACCTAGATAGCACAAGGGTTTATTCAACTATCCAACTGACACAATGTAATAATGGAGGATATTGGAGCAACATACTTTGATATTTTGTTGTCTCGCTCATTGTTTCAAGATGTTATCAAGCATGCGAGAGGCAAAATAGGCAAAATTATATTTGTAAGATGCATGATCTTATACATGAAGCCACGTGCACTATTTCGAATGATCAAAATTTGAGTTCAAATAAACATCTCAAGGTGAGAAAGATCTTTCGATTAGCCAAAAAATACACTCTATTGTACTACAAATGTAGCCTTTGACATTCGCAATAAGATCACCAACTTCATCTACTTGCACGTTTTAATTTTAGAATTTATAAGTAAATTGTCAAATTCAATCGTTAAATTGAAACATTTGAGGTATCTAAACATTTCACGAACTTTAATAGATGTACTCCCAAAATCTATTGTTTTACTTTAATATGTACACCTTAAAGTTTCGAGAGAATACAGCTTCTCACTCACACAGTTCGAGAAAGTTATTCATTAATTCTTGTCCCAAGTTAACGAATATTCCAAACATATTTCCAAGTTAGGAAGGTCCTCCAAAATTTTGATCCCTAGAGATTTATTTATATGGAATTTTGACAAAACTACTAAACTCATTAAAACATTGCAGCATGTGAAGATTTGTGCA
Organism: Cucurbita moschata; assembly: GCF_002738365.1. NCBI lineage: Eukaryota > Viridiplantae > Streptophyta > Magnoliopsida > Cucurbitales > Cucurbitaceae > Cucurbita > Cucurbita moschata. The sequence continues at coordinate 29,602 of NW_019268587.1, read as the reverse complement.
TAGCCTACTTTCTTGAGGATCTTTCCCCTTCAAATTTGCAACGTTTTTTGAGACTTACATAACAACTTCATTGGCCAAAGGAAGAATTGTGATGGGAGTCCATTCATACACTTTAATTCGCTTGAAAATAATTGAAAATCTTATATCGTGAAACAAAAACTAAATGTTTAACACAACTTCTTAAACAACGTGAGCATCTCACTACTTTAAGATTGTTGCCTGGTGAGTCTTTTAATGGACTTGAATCTTTGTTAGAATGTTTAGGAAACATTACATATTTGGAGACATTGGTGATAGTCAAATGCAAAAATTTGAAAAGCTTCTCATCGAAAGAAGCCATGTCAAATTTTACTGGATTGAAAAAATTCACAGTGTTTCAGTGTTCCCAACTTGAAAATGGTGAAGGGAGCTTTGAACTGGCGAAAGTTTTCTATGTAGCCCGTATTCATGTATTCTAAAACACTTATTTACGTTTGTTTTTCTTTGTTTTATTTTTGTATTTTTTTTAATATTTACATTAGTCTAAGTTAAATTATAATTTTATTCCATGTATTTGAACAATTGTATTGACTTTGTTTACTACCGTTTTCACGATTCAGTTTGAAAGCATAATCGATTCAATTAAATTATTATTATTATTATTTTTTTTTTGTAATTTTGGTTTCGATGGTATTTATAAAAAGCTGTATTCTTTGTTTATATCCTCTAATGATTCTCTTGATAACATTTTGATTATTGTACCAAGTAGCGTGGATGTTCATCATTTTATCTTATTAAAGTAACAAAGGCACACATTATTACTGTATTTTATTTGAAGTTTTCGAGGTTCACGAATTAACATTTTCTAAATAATGCATAAATGAATAATTTAGACCTTACTTCCTTGGAAGAACTACAAAATATTATCATAAGAGAATTTTTGTGGAGTTTTGGTGGGGGTGGAAGGGTTGACGAAGATAGTGAAAGTAAAGGGTGAGAAAATTGGTCTAGCATGGGGCTTCGAGAAAGAGCTCTCAAAGACGAGTGTATGAAGATAAAGGTGATCCTCACCACACATATGATGACCTTGCCTATATGAAATTGACAACCGATGACCTTGCCATTCTCTCCTTAGTCAAAGTTCTAACCTAATTTTCAAGATGTTCTCTATTGCTGGAGAGAGACTCGAATGGTTTGTGATTTTTTGTTTAGTTGCTGAAAAACAATTGAGAATTGTTTCAATCTCTAATGATTGAAGTATCAAAGAGGGCAAGGTCCTGTAGCACTAGTCGATTTTACCGATAGTGATTTAGCTGGAGACATTGACGATAGAAAAAGCACTGTAGGAATGACGTTTTATCTCAACGAAAATTTATTCTCTTGGCAATCTCAAATGTAGCGAACTGTGGCACTATCATCCTATGTGGCTGAGTTCATGGCAGCAATTGCGGTGTCGTGCCAAGCATTGTGGCTGAGAAATTTGTTGAGTGAAGTGACTATAAGTGAACTAAAGCCGGTAACTCCCTACGTAAAAAAAAAATATGTGATTGCACTATGAAGAATCCAGCATTTCACGGATGCAGCAAACACATTGACACTCGCTTCCATATCATTCGTGAGTGTGTTCAGATGAGAAAATTTTTTGTGGAGTCCGTATGTATTAGAGAACAACGTGCATATTGTTATTTTTGGCCCCTTTATTTGTTTTGACATTTTTCGATCGTGGGCCATTAACAACACTCTATGGATGTGCCATGGTCTCGAACTGCAGTGTCATTGTCAGCCGTACATGTATGTCTTGCCTTTATGTGAAATAGAAGTATTACGTGGCTTGAGTATTTTAAGAAATACTCAGTAAGTGACCCCCTATCGCGGTTAAATGCAAACAGATACAATTCAGGAGTGGAACCTATCATAGCAGTCTATTTCTTACCGCAACTATCATAAGTGGGCAATTGAATGTGTACTTAATTTTCCTACACACGGCCCACATGTGCAAGTATGGATCCACCAGTCAGTTTAATCACCTCCTGGGCTTTTTT